>NW_004955550.1:819432-823436 GCF_000276665.1 Chinchilla lanigera | reverse complement strand
AGGCGCTTTTGCCGCTGAGCTAAATCCCCAGCCCCCTATATTTTTCATTGAATGCTTCTGTCTCTTGCCTTTGTTCTTCTATTTTCTTATGTGTCTTTTTAAACTTTTCAGCAGTTCCTTCATTATTATTGTTCTTTCATTTTTTGCCTGTGAGATTATTTCTGATCTCATCTTTTCTATGGCCTCATGGAGTTGTTTCTTTACTTCCACGCAATCATTTCAGCTATTTCAGGCATGTGTTTACCAGGTTCTCCTTTGTTGATGTGTCCTGGACTTGTTCTGAGTGGGGTGGTGTTCTGGGATTGTGTTTTAGTCCTTTGTTTTGTCATGTTTGCTACTGGATGCAGAAAGCTCAGTTTCCCTTTCAGTAGCTGCACAACAAAGGCCACTAGTGTCCCTAGTTTTACTGTCGGTCAGGTTTGCCCGTGAGTGACCTCTGTGAAGTGCTACTTAGTCTCTGGTTTCCTGGCAGTTGCTGATTTGTATAGTTATCTCCAGTCTCAGACATGGGCATTGGTGTCAGCTGATGGCCGACCATCTGATCCAGCATCCCCTTGCAGTTCAGGGCATGTGCACAGCCCAGACTTGGGTTGCACTGGCATTACAATCTTGGTCCAGTGGACCTATGTCCCCAGGCAGTTTGGGTACAGGCAAAACCCAGACACAAACTGTAGCATTGACACTTTGTGAACCTGTGTGATTCTGTGTCTCCAGTCAGTTTAGGACACATACAGGAACAAGATGCAGGCCATATGGGTAAAAATCACAGACTGCCCATGCTTTTGACCCCCTAGGGCATCTGGGCGATTGTAAAGCATGGAGTCAAACCGCTGGATCCACAGCTCTTGGAGCACTTGCTCACTGGGAGCAGAGCACGTGCATGGAGGGGCTACATGCACCCCCCAGGCAGCGATGTCCCTGGGGCTTCTGAGGAAGGACATCCTGTCTGCTGCAGGTGCAGGGAGGGCAGAGACTCAGTCTGTAATGGTGGTGGGGTCCTGTGTAGCCCGCCCTGCCCTCAGGAAGTAGATGGGAAATACCTGGCTCTCTTCGTGAGTTTCAGCTGGGAACCATGGCGGTGTAAGTAAAGCACACACTCAAACCATGGGACCAGCAGCTGTTGGAGCACTCACTCACTCTGTGCAGGGTGTGTGCCGGTCAACAGTTTGTGGACCTCCTTATTCGTTGTCTCCAGTCAGATGAGGATGATTGCAGGAGCCAGACCTGGGCTGCTCAAACAGCAATCACAGGCGGCTCATGCCTTTGCCCTCTAGGAGTTTTGTGTGCTAGTAAAGCACTGACTCAATCTGCAGCACCAGCAGCTTGTGGGGTTGGCACTCACTTGGCAGAGGGCACGTGCAGAGGTGATGCATAGGTGAACCTTGGTGAGAGCAGTTTGTAGGCCTTCTGAGTGTGGAACTCCTGTCTAACATGAGTGCACGGAGGGCAGAGACTCAGACTGTAATTGTAGCATGGTCCTGGGTCACCCGCTTTGCCCCCACGAAGTAGATGGGAAATACCTGGTTATCTCTGTGGCTTTCAGCAGGAAAGTGTAGTGGCAGCAGGTTGTAGCCTACCTGGTTCTTCCTCTAGTCAGATCAGAACAGGCAGAGGAGCCAGACCCAGGCCACTCAAATAGCAATCAGAGACTGCCTGTGCCTGTGCCCTCCAGGAGTTCCTGGTGCAAGTCTACTTCTTGAATTGAAACTTTCAAGTGAGTAAAGATTATCTCTGCCCTTTTGACTACTCCTTTCTATTCTATGGTATTCTTTCCCTCCTCTGTCTTCCAGTTTCCCAAAACTTGGATGATCATTTTTTAATTTCCAGTGTGACTCTACTATGTTTGACCTCACTTATCATTTTAGCCTATCCCCTAACCAGCATAGTCCCTAGCTCCTGACAAAAGGGTAAAATCACCTGACTAAGAGGAAAATCACCACATACAAATGTACAATATAGGTTTGACTTTGTTACATAATTTTAGAGTTTATTTCTGTGATCAAAAGTAACAGGTTAACATACTTTATCAGTAGTCAAGATGCACTTGAAACTATTATTATTATTCACTGGATACTTTAAGCAGGATGTCATACATGTTACACATATATGGTTTTCTCTCTTGTATGATAATACTGTTACTGTATGAGGTCATAATTACTACCATGGCCCAGGACCAGATTAAGAACTGAGCCAAACAGCAGTCTTGTATCCTTCACAAACTGGGAAGCTAGAGCCTTGGGATAGGTGTAAGAAACCACCTACATCTAGAAGACTTCCCTGAAGAACAGACATCTTATAGGGAAACCTAAATACTGGTGATAAAGCTATATATAATAAGAAACTGGTAAGTATCAACATAGAAAACAAAATAAAAAAAGAAAATAGAAAATGACAAGATGGAGAAGCAAAATGCAACCCCATATCTCTAGCCATTCTAGACTAGGCCCATAACTCAAGGAGAGACATGAAGTTGGATATCAAACATTGATACTTTCTGAAATGAGAGCAGCAGAAATGAAAAAAGAAGTGGAAAAGACTATGGAGAAAATAACCTCACAGGTACAGAATGAAATGATGCTTCAAATCAAAGATATCAGAGAAAACACAGATAAACAAATAGATGAGCTTAGAAAAGTGGTGGAAGCAAATAATGTTCAGCATAGGATAAAAATGGAATCCCTGAGACAGATCCAAATAGAAATCCAAGCAATGAATAACTTCATTGAAAATATAGGGGAGAAGTTCAACAAGAGAAAGGATAGGATTTCAGATCTTGAAGACAGAATTACAGATAGTGATAATGAAATGGAACACATATTAAAATTAGCTGAGGAGAATAACATAAGATTGATAGGGGTCAATGAGGAAGCTGGACACAGCACAAATGACAGAAAAATCTCTTCACAAAAATAATGGTAGACACTTTGTTTGTAACTCTGTATTGTCTGTATTGTTCTTCTGCTATTTTGTAAAAGGTTGTCTGTCTGTTAATGTTTTCCTCCTTTTATTTTTAAAATAAAAAAATATAATGGTGGAAAACTTCTGAAGTCTGGGTAAAGAACTTGACATACAAGTAAATGAGTTACTTAGAAATCCAAACATTCATAATCAAAATTAAACTACACCAAGACCCATAATAATCAAGATTGCAGAAATTCAGCGCAAGAATGGAGTATTAAAAGTTGTTAGGGAAAAGAAAGAGATCTTA
This sequence comes from Chinchilla lanigera, assembly GCF_000276665.1. Classification (NCBI taxonomy): domain Eukaryota; kingdom Metazoa; phylum Chordata; class Mammalia; order Rodentia; family Chinchillidae; genus Chinchilla; species Chinchilla lanigera. Next base: position 820,228 of record NW_004955550.1, on the reverse strand, counting down.
TATAAAGGAAAACCCATCAGAATCATGGCAGACTTCTCAACACAGACCATTAAGTCAAAAAGAGCTTAGAGTGAAGTATTTCATGTCTTGAAAGAAAACAACTTCCAGCCCAGGTTGATGTACCTAGCATAACTATCTTTCAAAATTAATGGAGAAATAAGATACTTCCATGACAAAGAACAACTGAAAAGATTTATGAACACCAACCCAATGCTACAAAGAGTACTAAAAGATATTTTACACAGAGATAAAAATGACCACAGTTCCAAGAACAACAAGAGAAAGAAACCACCAGGAAGAACAAGCAATTAAACAGAGGAGAAAAGCAGGGAAACAACAGCAGGAAAGTACCATGACCAAGATAAGCCAATACATATCAGTTATAACCATCTATATAAATGGCCTCAATTCACCAATCAAAAGAGAGAGACTGACATAATGGATCAACAAATAAGATTCAACAATATGCTGTATACAAGAAATATATTTGGGCTGGGGACTTAGCTCAGCGGCAAAAGCGCCTGCCTGGCAAGCGCAAGGTCATGAGTTCGGTTCCCAGTACCGGAGAAAAACCACAAAAAAAAAAACCAAGAAATATATTTAAGAAAGAAAAAATTCATAGACTGAAGATCAAAGGATTGAAAACAATCTTCCATACAACAGGAACCCGGAAAAAAGCAGAAGTAGTTTTTTTTTTTTTTTTTTTTTTTTTTTTTGGTTTTTTTCTCCGGTACCGGGAACCGAACTCACGACCTTGCGCTTGCAAGGCAAGAGCTCTACCACTGAGCCACATCCC
>NW_004955550.1:794198-819332 GCF_000276665.1 Chinchilla lanigera | reverse complement strand
ACCAGGAACCGAACTCACGACCTTGCGCTTGCCAGGCAGGCGCTTTTGCCGCTGAGCTAAATCCCCAGCCCCTGCAGAAGTAGTTTTTTTTGCAGACAATGTCAACTTCAAACCAAGAATGATCAAAAGGGATGAATAAGGTCACTACATACTTGTTAGGGGGAAACATCAAGAGGAAGATATAACAATCATAAATATATATGCACCAAACACAGGAGCACCCAACTTTATAAGACAATTATTAATAGACATGAAAACTCAAATAAGCAACAACATAATTGTAATGGGAGACCTCCATACCCCATTGCCACAGAAAGATAGATCAACTAGACTAAAAATCAGCAAGTAAATAACATAACAGAATGAAAGCTGTGAACAAATGAATTTAATAAATGATTTTAGACTGTTCCACCCAACATCATCAGAATACACATTCTTTTCAGCTACATATGGAATGTTCTCTAAAATAAACCATATACTAACCCACAGAATATGCTTAAGTAAATGCAGAGGATTGGAAATTGTCCCATGCATAATATCTGACCATAGTGCAATGAAATTAGAAATTAATTTTAAAGGAAACTGCAAAAACTCTATAAACATATGGAAATTAAATAATATCCTCCTAAACAATCAATGAGTTACAAGTAAAATAAAGGAAGAAATTAAACAATATCTACAACTAAATGAGAATGTAGACAAAAAATACTGGAACCTATGGGACTCAATGAAAGCAGTCCTAAGAGGGAAATTTATAGCAGTGAATTCTCACCTCAGGAAAAGAGAACAAGCACAAATAAACAATCCAATGTTACACCTCAGGCTTCTAAAAAGAAGAAGAGCAAGACAAACCAAAAGCCCATAGAAGGAAAGAAATTTTAAAGATCAGAGCAGAAATTAGTGCAATGGAAAACAAGAAAACAATAGAATGAATGAGTCAAAGAGTTGGCTCATTGAGAAAATAAATAAGAATGATAAATCTTTAGCTAACCTTCTCAAAGAAGGGAAAGAAAAGACTCAAATTCATGCACCGAGGAATGATAAGGATGAAGTCACAACAGATCCTGTGGAAATTCAGAGGATCATCAATATCTACTTTGTGGCTTTTTTTTTTTTTTGTCTTTTCTTCCAGTACCAGGAATCAAACTCACAACCTTGCGCTTGCCAGGCAGGTGCTTTGCCACTGAGCTAAATCCCCAGCCCCCTCAATATCTGCTTTGAAAAAACCTTACTCTCATAGGATGGAAAACAGACGAAATGGACAGATTCCTAGATACATATGAACTACCCAAGCTGAATCAAGAAAATATAAAAATTCTCAATAAGCCAATATTAGTTAATGAGACTGAAGATCTAATTAAAACTTACCAACAAAGAAAAGCCCAGGTGCTGATGGATTCACAGCAGAATTCTACAAGAAATTCAGAGAAGACTTAATGCCAATATTCCTCAAACTCTTCAATTAAATTGAAAAGGAAGCAATTCTCCCTATCTCATTTCTGGAGGCAAGAATTATACTGATACCCACACCAGAGAAAGACCCAATGAAGAAAGAGAACTACAGACCATTCTCCCTAATGAATGTAGATGCAAAGATACTCAGTAAAATAATAACAAGTGGAATGCAGCAAATCATCGAGAGGATTGCACACCATGACCAAGTAGGATTTATTCCAGGAATGCAGGAATGGTTCAATATACATGGATCAATAAATGCTATACAGTATATCAATAGAGCCAAGACAAAAACCACATAATCATCTCAATAGATGCAGAAAAAGCTTTTGAGAAAGTCTAACACTCATCCATGATGAAAAAAGTACAGAAAATAGAATAGATGGTCTTTACCTCAATCTGTTAACAGCCATCTATGACAAACCAACAGCCAACATCACATGAAATGGACAAAAACTGAAAGCTTTCACTTTAAAATTAGGAACAAGAGAAGGATGTCCACTGTCACCACTGCTATTCAACATAGTTCTGTGTGGAGAAGGACATTTTTTAGTTACTCTTTTGTGTATTGCCTCATGCCTGACCAAGCCATGATTGTTGGGTTCTAGAAGTCTAGTATAAGCATTGTAAGCCCCGGGCACAACACTAGATGCTTTGCTGAGATATGGGCGAAGGAAGGTAACATAATGGCTAACTTGTCGCTCATTCCTATGATAATTGAGTTGTGTTACCTTGCGGAAACAGTTGATATTCTCCCATTCCTCTGCTTCCTTTGCTCTTTCTCAATAAAAGGTTACTGAATATGGTAATTGGGGCTTCAGTCCTAGGGGCTGCTAGCCCCCGATCCTAGAATTTTGCCTTTCTCATTTTTCTTTTTTCTTACTCTTCTATGCATCCATGGGTACCTCATTCTCAGGACATGTTCACCCTGGAGAGAAATGGGTTATTAATCTGACAGTTCTGGAAGCATTAGCCACAGCAATTAGACAAGACAGAGAAACAAAAGGAATAAAGATAGGAAAGGAAGAAGTGAAATTATCATTACGTGCAGATGACATGATACTCTACATGGAAGACTGCCAAAATTCCACCAAAAGATTCTTAGAATTAATAAACCAATTCAATATTGTAGCTGGATACAAAGTCAATACTAAAAAATCAATAGAATTCCTATACACAAACAACAAACACATTGAGAGAGAAATTAAGGAAAATATCCCTTTCAAAACAGTATCCAAGAAATTGGAACATTCAGGAATCAATATAACAAAAGAAGCAAAAGATCTATACAGAAAAAACTACCATACTCTGAAAAAGAGATCAAAGAGGACTTCAGAAAATGGAAAGATATACCTTGCCGATGGATAGGAAGAACCAACCACTGTGAAAATGGCCATACTTCCAAAATTGTTGTACAGATTTAATGTAATTCTAATTAAAATACCATTAGCATACCTCACAGCTCTAGAGAAAACATTCATACAATTCATCTGGAAACAGAAGAGACCCTGAATAGTAAAAACAATCTCAGACAACAAAGACAAGTCAGGAGGCATCAAAATCCCAGACCTGAAGTTATACTATAAGGATACTATGATAAAATCAACATGGTACTGACAAAAAGCAGACCTGAGGATCACTGGAACAGACCGAAAGAAGCAGCCAAAATGAGAAACACACTTAGCTACCTGATCTTTGACAAGGGGGCCAAACAAGTTCACTGGAAGAAAGAGAGCCTCTTTAATACATAGTGCTGGAAAAACTGGATGATCACATGCCGAAGACTGAAACTAGACCCATGTCTATCACCATGCACCAAACTCAAGTCAAAATGGATCACAGATCTAAATAATAGAACAGAAACACTAAATCTAGAAATTTTGAAGACATGTGGGTAGGCAGAGAGTTCATGAACAAAAACTAAACTACCTGGGTAATACTGCAAAGAATCAACCACTGGGATCGCATCTTACTGAAAAATTTTTGCACATCTAAAGAAATCACCAGCAGAGCAAAAAGAAAACCCACAATTAGGGCAAAAATTTTAGTCAACTGACCCTCAGACAAAGAACTTGTGTCTAGAACATATAAAGAATTAAAAAAGTCGCCCCCACCATTCAAAGATGCAATCAAAAAATGGGCATCTGAGATGAACACACACTTCTCAGATGAAGAAGTATAAATGGTAAATAAATTAAAAAAATTCAACATCGTTAGTCATTTGAAAAATGCAAATGAAAACAACACTGAGATTCCATCTCATCCCAGAAAGAATGGCTATTACTAAGAAATTAACCAATAACAAATGCAGAAGGGGCTGTTGGGAAAAAGGAACACTTCTCCATGTTGTGGGGAGTGTGGACTGGTGGAACCACTGTGGAAATCAGTCTGGAGATTCCTCAGTAAATTAGGATTAGAGGTCTGATTCAACCCAGATATTTCCCTTCTGGGTATTTTTCTAGAAGAACTGAAATCATCATATCAGAGTGATAAATATGCACCCATGTTTATAGCAGCACAATTTTTAATAGCTAAATCATGGAAGCAACCCAAATGACCATCAACTAAGGAAAGGGTAAAAAGTTTGTGGTATTTTTATACAATTATATGTTATCCAGCTATAAAGGAAGATAAACTTGGGACTTTTATAGGTAAATGGTCACAACTAGAGACCATACTCATAAGTGAAATAAATCAGACCCATATGTGTAAACATCATATTATCTCACTAGTGTAAGAATCTGAAAGGGTAAATAAAATCTAAGAGGTAGAATAGATATTGTGAAAGTGGAAGAAATTACTCAAAGGAAAGAACAACGGGGATGAGGGAAAAGACGAAAGAAAGAAGAGAGAAATATGTATATAGGTATACACAGGAAAGCTACGATAGTTGTACTACTGATTTCCATTACTTTGTTGAAAGGAACAGTTAATGTTTAATTGTTTGATCAGTCTTGCATGCCTATATTTATCTGAGTAACCAATTTGAAGATATCAGTATGTAATACAACCACCATTGTTAATTTCTTATCACCTTGTCTGAAATTCTCTTTTGCTTTTTTTTGGTTATGTTGTAAATGTCTGTTTTTCTGTTGAGATGTTTTCATTATTTTAAAATAAAAAATTACCTATGCAGAAAAAAGAAATTCTGAGGTAGATAAAACTTTAATGTGCATTGGAATATACTGATGATTTCATTAAAATGCAGATTCTGATTTGATAAGGGTGGAACAGAACCCTGAGATCTTGCCTTTGATAATACTCTCTGGAGATACTCACCTGGAGATCACACTGTCAATAATAACCTCTGTATAATATATTTTCAAGTGTGTAGGTATGAAAGCATTAAAAAGATGAAAGTGAACTAAGTAGTTCACACTATTGGTCAACAGAAGTTGATAAAGGGAGGAAAGAAAATAAATTTCTTCATATTTACTTTTATCTATTGAAATTTCCCATTGATTTTATTATCATTTAAGGGTTTGTCCACTTCAGGTTGACCTCACATTTGTTTTTTTTTTAAGAAAGTTCATTTCATCTTGTATGCATAAAATACAGATAATTACAGAGTGTAAATAATTACATTAGATATTGTTTTGATCATCAAGAATGACAGAATCTGGCAAGGAAATAGAAACAAATACATTTGTTTTATTTAGGTTGACATTAATATGCTTTATGGAGTTCTGAAATTACAGAAATTGATAAAGGATACTTACTTCTCTCAAGAAATTTATAGTCCAATAGGAATAGGGAGCATGTGGAAACAGATTTGTGTACAGTGAAGTATAGTTCAAGGGAGAATAGAAGTCATGTTCAGCAGAAGTATAAATAACCCACTATGAAAGAGGCAACTGATTTTGCTTGCAGTGAAGGATTTGTTTTTGATAATGCATTAAGATTTTGAAATGTACCCTTTGAAAATTTCACACTTACTTACCAGTTTCGTGGCTCTTTGCTGACAGGAGCGTTATAGTATGAACTCATTTGAATATAACTCACTGACATCATAGACCAATTTAGAAACCTCCCAGAACCTTCTTTAAGGCACCCTTCATTTCTTTATTCCGGAGGCTATAAATCATGGGATTGAATAAAGGGGTCAAAACTGAGTAGAACAATGTTGTAAATTTCTGCATACCCTTTGCTTGTCCTGACCCTGGACTCACATATGTCAGCATGACTGAGCCATAGAAGAGACACACAACAGCCAGATGTGAGGAGCAGGTGGAGAAGGCCTTCTTCCGGCTAGCAGAAGAGGGCACCTGCATAACAGCTCTCAGCACCAGGGTGTAGGAGCTGATAATATAGAAAAAGGTGGCAAAGATGAGGAGGGAGCTCATGGTGCCACATATGAGAACAGTCCCTGGGATTGGGATACAGGCTGAAGCTAGGGCCAGCAGGGGACCAAGGTCACATAGAAAATCATCAATCACATTTGGTCCACAAAACGGCAATTGAGTAATGAGTATTACTGGAATGAGAAACCAGAGGAAGCCATAGACCCAGCAAAATCTGACCAAGCCATAACAGAACTTTGTAGTCATGATGTTAGGGTAGTGCAGGGGGCGGCAGATTGCCAGAAACCGGTCATAGGCCATGATGGAGAGAAATAGACATTCAGTTGTGCCCAGAGAAAAGAAGAAGTACAACTGGAGGAGGCATCTAGTGAAAGAGATAGTTTTGGTCTTTGAGAGGAAGTTGACCAGCATGTTGGGCACGTCAGAGTTGACATAGCAAATCTCCAGGAAGGAGAAGTTTGCCAGCAGAATATACATGGGTGTGTGGAGCCGGTGGTCCCGGTGCACTGCACATATAATGGCCATGTTTCCAAACAGAGTCAGGATGTAAGTCACAAAGAATATGGAGAAAAGGAAGCTCTGTATTTCCCAGCGACTGGGGAAGCCCAAGAGGATGAAATAATTCACAGCATGAGAAGTATTTCTTTCTCTGAGGGAATTTCCTTCCATCCTGTGAGGATTACTACTTGAATTACATTTCCAGAGGGGGTTTTGCCTTTTGATTCCTCCCAGCTGAATGATCACACTTCCCTGGATGCATGAAATGGGGTCTAGACCAGTATCACCTATTTGTTTTTCACTGAAGACGCCAAAATATTGTTACTGGAATATGCTTCTATATAATTGTATTGCCTTATACATCATATATAAATCAGTGCCCATCAATATAATAAATAAGGCTTTTGGAAAGTTTTCTTCAAATAAAAATAAAAATAGGCATTCAAATATATGAGGTCTATAATCCTCAATAGGTTTCCTGGTGTACCCAGCTTCTGAGAATAGTGGCCTAGACAATGCAAATCAGTGTCTGGGTAAAGCCAAGCAGAGATGTCAATTTTATCCTAAGTAATTCACTTACAACATTTAGAATTGACAGATTTACTGACCAGCACAGTTTTATAGTCTAAGCAAAATAGAGAAGAAAACATAGGGGTACATAAACCAAATATTAAAAAATAATCACATAGGGCCAGAGTGACTATAAACAAGTTATAACTTGTCTACATTAAGTGACAGTTTGGAGCTATTATTAATACTATTCTCTTTCTATAGGATGGTTTTGCACATGGGGTCCCGACATGGGTATTATCAGAGCACACAGTGAATCCTTTTAAAGTCACAGTTGCAGGCAGGTTTGAGATCCATTATGGTGGGCCAGTTAGTCCTTTGCAGACATTATAGACCTGGGCTTCAGTCCTGGCTCTGTCATTTCATAAGCAGTGCTTCCTTAGGAAAAGTTTCACTGTCCAAGATTATTTATTTTCTATGAAAAATGTGAATATTAATATGTACATTTCAAGGTTGAAAAAAGAGATTTGCATAAAACAGCATGAACAAAAATAAATATATAAACTCATGAATTTTAGTTTTAAAACAATCACGTGATCCTCTATATACAAGCCCCCAAATAACCCACCAAAATATTCCTAGAATTAATAACCAAATTCAGTAATGTAGCAGGATAAAAAATCAGTGCACTAAAAGAAATATCATTTCTGTACATCAAGAATAAAACCACTGAGAAAGAAATTAGGAAAAAATATCATTCATGGTAGCATTAAGAAATATTGAACAGTTAGGAGTTAACCCAAATAAGGAAATGAAAGGCCTCTACAGTGAAAGCTACATTCCTCTGAAAAATGAAATTGAAGAGAACATCAGAAAATGGAAAGATATCCCCTGTACCTGGATAAATAGAACATATGTAGGAAAAATGGCCATTCTTCCACAATTGATATACAAATTTAACACAATCCCAACCAAATCCCAACAGCATTCTTCACAGAACTGGAAAACATATAATCCTTAAATTCATATGGAACCAGGAGAAAGCCAGAATAGTAAAAGTAACCCAGGGCAACAATAGCAAATCAGAAAGCATCACAATTCTGGACTTGAAGTTATATTACAAAACTACAATGATAAAAACATCATGGTACAAAACCAGATGTGAGGATCAACAGAATAGAGGATGCAGAAACAAGCTCAAGTACACAGATCTTTGACAAAGAAGCCAAAAACATTCATTAGAGGAAAGATAGCCTCTTTAATAAATGATGCTGGGAAAGCTGGCTCTCCACATGCAGAAGATTAAATTTATTTTATTTTTTTAGAAGATTAAATTTAGATCCATCTCTCTCATCATGTTCTAAACTAAAATCAAAATAAATCAAAGAACTAAATGTTAAAACAGAAACATTTAGCCTGTTGGAAGATAAAATAGGTAAAACTCTTCAAGTCATAGGCACAGGCAGGGATTGTCTGAACGGAACCTTGGTTTCTCAGGAAAAAGTATTACGAACCAACAAAAAGCGTTACAAATTAAACAGCTTTTGCACAGCAAAGAAACAACCAACTTTGAAAAGACAACCTGCATAATGAGAAAATACATTTGCCACCTAATCCTCAGATACAGCACTAGTATCTAGAATGTATAAAGAACTAAATAAATTAGGTCCCCAGATTTAAAGACCCAAACAAGAAATGGGCAAGTAAAATGAATAGATGTTTTTCAGAAGAAGTACAAAAGGACAATGAATACATGAAGAACACAAAGTCATGTCTTTCAACATCACTGGCTATTGCAGAAAGAATAGGTATCATGAAGAAACCAAGTAATAAATGCTGGCTAGGGTGTAGAGAAAAGAAACTCTTCTACGTTGTTGATGGGAATGTAAACTACTACAATCACTATTGAAATCAGCATGGAGATTTCTCAAAAATCTCAAAATAGAAATTCCCCAACTGAGTATCTTTCTGAAAGAGTTAAAGTCATCATATTGCAGTGATACATGTATACCCATGTTTATAGCAGCACAATTCATAATAGCTAAATCTTGGAAGCAGATTATTTGCTCATCAAAAGATGAATGTATAAAGAAATTGTGGTATTCTATACAGTGGTGTACTGCTTGTCATAAAGAAAGATAAAGTTAGTCATTTGTAGGAAAACGGATACACCTTGAGACCTTAATGCTAAGTGAAATAAATGAGACACACAATCTTAAATATCCCATGGTTTCTCTTATAGGAGAAATACAAATTATCCATAAAGAGCAAAATAAAAGATAATTGGAAGGAGGAAGATAGATGTTTCTCAAATGGGAAGGGAATCAAAAGAGGGAGGGAGCAGAGAAAGTGATGAGGGAAAGCAATTAAGATGTGATATGTGCATTTACCAATTCCATTCAAGGAATGTAAATGTTGTATACTGAAAACATGTACTAATAAAACAAAATAAAATAAAGGTTGCTAAAATAAATAAAACACAGAAGAATTGTTTTGCCTGTGGAATTCTAACCAAGTGACAGGTTAAGTGGTGTGTGAATATACATGAATAAGAGAATATTCCTGAGGTGTTTCAGACCACATTAAATAAGCTTTCTTAAGATAATAAGAAAGCTTCCTTAAGACTGTTTTTTTGCTGACCAAACACTCTAGAGCTCCTGTTTTCTTAAAGACTGTGTTCCTTGGCAAGGGTACGACTGAAGATTTAAGTAGTAGGATCATTTTCTGCGGCTGCACTTGTGATATGTGTTCCAGTCACTTAGGTTACACCATGTAGAATTTCCTAGATGTTAGCTTCCCACTCTGAACTCATTTCTATGGAAGAGATAACATCCTCTTTAGAAACCCAGCTTGGAGAGGATCAGTTTTGGACAGGTCAATCTTCATGCCCAATGTGTACTTTTGTTTTTGTTTTTCTTAGCCTAGAGGGGAGCCATAGCAGGGATTTCTTCCATTTTATATATAAGCACAAGGGGCTCATTGAGGATCAAGTCTCAAACCACTAAGTGATAGAAAGAAAAGTTCTTACTTCTGGTTCGTATCTTACCATTTCCTCACCATTCTAAAGGACTTTAAATACAAATGTTTCTAAATTGTCACCATCCCTGGAAAGAACAAAAACCTCAAAATAAAAATCAGCATTGGTGCTTTAGATATTGTCATATTATCTGAGGACAAGTAGGTAGGGTCTTTTCAGGATCCCTGGAAAGACGTGCATGGAGCTACACACACACACACACACACACACACACACACACACACACACAGTCAAAACCAAACCAAACTAAAACAAAACAAAAACCTCAAAATAAAAATCAGCGTTGGTGCTTCAGATATTCTCATATTATCTGAGGACAAGTAAGTAGGGTCTTTCCAGGATCCCTCAGATCATACCAGTTAGGTATGGTTTTTCCCTTTAGTTTTCATTTTACATGGCTATCTTATTGTTGAGGTAATAAGAGTTTAAAAAACATAATACTACACAGATTTCAACTTCAAAAATTGAGCTTAATCTTCAGATATTGTTATAAAATGGCATTAATTGACCATTGAAAATGAGATATTCTGCCATTGTACTTTTGTTGGCAGTATTTCAGAATGACGTGGTCTCTGTGAAATGATCTGAATTATGAAAGGTAGAGCTATCTGCTAATGGTAGGGTTATGTTAGTCTTGCCTGACCTTTGTGACACACTTTAACTCCTATATAGTTATGCATGGCCTAATCAGATCACTTTTCATCCATTTATTCAAAATCAAAGTGATGATCTACAAAGAAATAATATGAAAGATAGAGAAAAATGCAGTAGAACATAGGCAATTGTTTCTTTTCATTTTGGAATATTATATTTGTTGCAGTCTTTGATTTATAGCTACAGTTTTTACTTTCAGTTACCCCTCTTTCACTTCTATCTGAGTTGCAATTTCCTACTTATTTTTGTAGCATGGAGACAGTACATTCAACATGCTATGTCCTAGGGCCCTACTTAAGGCAGTGGGACAATGTCCCTTCTTCACTTGTTTTCTCCTGCACCCTGGAGGAAACTGTCAAGACTGGCCTGCTATTTTCTTCTTGGAGTCATATATTGCTCATATTCACTGGTCTCAGAAAAATCAGATTTGAATGGAATCTTAGGAATCATCTATTCTTTTTGATCTGAACTCACTGAATCTTTAAAGTTGAAGAATGTTAGTGGTTTTCCAGACTCTCTTTCACAAGCAGCTAGAGGGCCTCTCTTCTATTTTTATCTGGTTGGTTTTCTAGCTTCTGCTGGAATAACCAAAGACAAAGAGTTCATTACAAATGCAGGCAGGACATCACCTCTGATCAGCTTTCACGTTTAGGAGTTGCAAAAAACTTCCATGTTCTCTCTCACATTCTCATTTTCAGTTACTGTTTTAGTCTTGCTTCTACTGCAGGGGAGGAAATGACTTATGTGCTCATTGTATGAACACCCCTTGAAGGATTTTGAGAGTGCACTGTCCTCCTTAACATCCTAACAATAGGAAGTAATAATAGAACCTGAGGATGCTGAGCAACTAGTCCAGATGTATAGACACTAAGTGGCAGCATCAGCAAAACTAATGTCTTTCTATTGTATTATACAAATGCTCAGAATAAGTGTCCACAGTATTACTTAATATTGGGGGAAAAGGTCTTTTGGTTCACTTAAAACATGTTCTGTGTTAGCATCTAGTATTATCAACAATTGATATAGATGGTTAAGTTAAAAAACTAATGGTACAAAGGTAGTGAAAATGACATTTTATCTCTGGAAAACATTATGGCACATATTGTTAAACAGATGGTTTATGAAGAATTTCATAGTGGCAACTTTTGGACTTCACCTTAGGACATTAAAAACTGCTGCCTTTGTTAAATTTCAGTTTTAAAAAAATCTCTTTTTTCAAGATTCTTCAAAGAAATCAGTAATAATTTTGAAACTATATCTGTGGTTTCTTTTATCACCCTGGGATATAGTTTATGTAGGTCTGGAAACTTAAGATATTAGAAAAATCAAGCTTTACTTCATTGTCATGTAGGTTTTTTTTTTTTATATGTGTGTTCTTCCTTGTTTGGAACAGAGATCATCCATTGGAGCTGTCTGGAAGCCTAGGATGGTCCATTCTTTTTTACTCATTTTTGTGCCAACTCCTAAATCCTGCAAGCAAGAAGACTCTCAGTACAGTGCGAGCTGCTGAACTCTGAAAGACTTTTTGAGTGTCCTCCAGTGAAAAGCTCACTAACTTTCTTAGAGAAGCCCACTGATTTTATGCCCTAGTCTTCTTCCCTTTTTCTACATCCCTGTCTCTCTCTTTGCTGCAGTTACTACTGTCGTGACAAAGTGACTTGGGATTTCTGGAAAATACCGTATAGAGTCTCAGTTCTTATACAATTATAGGGCAACATTTCATATTATATTTTCAATAAAATGTTTTAAAATATCATTAGCTTTTTCATTACTGTCTATCATGAATTTGGTTAATTTTTATCACTGCTTCTTTGCTACTATTATTAAAAAATGATGTGATTAAGTTCAGTTTTTTCAGGATTACCTTTTAAGCTTCATTTTGCTTTATATGTATTTATTGACCTAAATAATTTTAAAAATTCAATGAAAGTTTACTGAGTGCCTCTTCTATTTTGGTAAGTTTTTTACTGTAATGAGTATTTCAGATTATATATGTAAATATCTGCATAGTAAAATGTTTTAAATCAGAAATATTTGTTCTCAATAAAATTAAGGGACATTATGGGGAAACTTTTATGTATATTATGGGAGTTAAATCAGTATCCTTGATGGATAAAGATTGTTAGTTTAAATATGAAAAATACAATTTTCTTTTGTCTTTTGAACTATCAAAAATGAATAATCATGATATATTATGAGCAATCAGTGCTGATGAAGTGCAGTAAAATGATAATCAGAAAAACTGCTGGAGGGAATATAAACATAATTTTCTCTATTAGATAATTTAGATACAGCCAGAGCTTTTAATGCAACCAGAGCTTTTAAAACATTTATATCCATTATTAGGGATTTAAAAAAATGAATAATTAATAAATTAATCATAGAAGTGCTGAAGAATTTTCTGCAGAGCATGTTAACATGAAGATTCTGATTCAAAAGGAATAGATGGGCCTAGATATTCTACATATCTAATAAATAATAAGATAATGCTCATTCTTTGAGTAGCAAAAGTTTATATAATACTTTGCTCTTTGTAGAGTTCTTTTATAACAAAATTTTATGTAGTTTTTTTAACCATTTCTATAGAAATAGCTAATAATATAAAGTAGTAGAAAAGTTCCTGGAAAAAAGAAAACTTTAATAGTAGTATTACAAATCAGATGGTGAATTATAATTTTTTATATATGTCTATATTTCTTAAAGTTTCTAGGAGAAGCCTATGTTACTTTTATAATATGAAAAATTAACTATAAAATATTGATTTTGAAGATACTTACTCTTGGAGATCTTCTACCTTCCCAAGCACATTTTGTGATTTTTTTTTTTGCTTTTTCTGGACTGTTCCAAGTACTGGGAAGTCTCCTATTTGTGAAATGTTTGACTTACCACGTAGAGTTTTATCTTCTGTTCACTTGCTACTTAGATTTAAAGACAGCAAACTCAGCCTCTGTGCCATCCAGTGTTTAGGAGAAAGAAAATTTCCAACAGAGCACCCAAGAGTGCTTAAAGCACCCTTTAGCTGACAAATACCCTTCCAAAAACCCCAGGCAGGAATTAAAAGTCAAGTTTGGAAGGTGGAACGCCACAGTGTTAGGACTGATAGCCATCATCTTCCGGAATAAATTGGTATTATTACTCTTGTTTCATTAGAAGGGCACATAGCTTATCCTCAGCTTAGTTTTCTTCCCTACAGAAACAAAAAAGAAAATGGCATTACTTTGTAATTTGGGTTTTACTTTAGTTCTTCAGATTTCATTTTAAAGAGACTGTTGAAAGCTCACTAAACCATGGCAATGTTGTAGTAGAAAGGAGTAATTTTTCTTCTGCTTTTCCAATAGATGCAGTCTGAATGTAATGGTTTTTTTGGAAGCCAGAAAGTCTTAAGGTAAAAAGGTACTTTCTCGAGCTCTCATATCCATGCCGAAAATGTAATACATATTTCTAGTGTTCCACATTCCTAAAGTATGGGCATCTGGCTTTCACTGAAGGAGTTGGTTCAGGCACTGATTGGGAATAGTGAATAATGTCAGCAGATAAGCTTTTCTTCTATTTCCTCTGCATCTCCAAGTCCTTTCCCTGGTGCTTGCACTTTAAATGCATTTGGGATTTTTTTTTTTAGTTAAAGAAAATATAGTTCTTTTTCACTAACTCCCAGCGCTCCCTCCCTGATAATGAAAGTTTGCATTCTTCACTTGTCCCTAGTGGAATCATTGCTCAGCCAGAGCCAGCTTCCCTAGTTGGATGCGGGGAGGGGTGGACTCTCTCTGCTTAGATTGCCTCAAGTAGATGCACATTACTTTAAGGACTTATCTTTTGTTCACTTTATTGGAAACACTCTACTGACATTTTCTACTCAAAGATTCTACTCTATCTGCACATGCTATGCTTATGTGGCATACAATTCTGAGTTTTCACTTTCTTTGAAGGCTATTTTGATTATTCACTTTGTAATTCATTACTTGGATCCAAAGGAATGCTCATGACTGACCTATTACTTTGCCATACAAATAATAGCAGTTAATTTTTATTAGAAGCTTTTAATGTGCAAGACACAGAGATGAGTAAATTTGATTAATAAACACATGTAAATTTAGAGAAAAAATTGAAATATTTTCAATGTTTTTGGGCCTAGTCATTTTTCTGTTAATATGTGAAATTTTATAGCACTTATGATTTAACATTCTGTTTATGCAAACTATTTTCCATGTAATTAAAGTTCTTAATTGTTTTTAAAGCTGCATAATAGTGTGTCTTAAAACATCTCCCTATTGTGTTTAGGGTATTTCATTGTTTTCAATTTTAACACAATAAAACCTGGACTTAAATGTTTAATTTTAGAGTATTTATCTAGAGTACATTACTTAAAAGAAAAGTTTGACGTCAAAAGATATATATGATTCAATGTGATGACATCATAATTACCAAATAGTTTTTAAAAATAATTACAAAATTATTTTTTCAAAAATCTCATCTTCTGGTATCCTCATTATCATGTGGATAATATATTAAAAATTCAACTCTACATTCAAAGAATAAAGCATTTATATCTCATCTTTAAGTTTGCATTCTTTTGGTTTCTAATTGTCAGTCTTTATAATATTGATATTTCATGTTTAATAAATTGTTAATTTATGTTTAATAAATTGTCATATTTTTTGTCTATTGTATATCTGGTGTTTCATATTTTTCTTGTTAATTTTTATGCATTCTTTATATGCTAAGAATATTAGCCCTTTTTATATCTCTTAGAACTTTTTTCAGTTCAATTTGTTTTTTAATTTGATTTATAAAATGGTATGTATATTTTAAACATGATAATGCTTTTAAAACTTAATCCCACTCTGGGGACACAAATTTAATAATAAAAGTAAAATTATTTTATAAAGTGATATTTTAGAAGTGTTATAGATAAAAGAAAACAGTAAATGTGAGTAAAGAAAATTGGGATTATTAAGTAAGTGTTTTCAGAGTAGCAAGTTGGTGTTAAATAGGGTCATCTGAGTAAGCTTCACTAGGAAGGCGATATTTTGCACAAAAACTGAGGGAGGTAGAGAGGTTAGTTCATGAAATTATTTTAGAAGAGGTGCTGCAAGTGGAGGAAACCACTACAACAAAGACTGTAATGTAGGCATATGTAGTACTTTTGAAGAAAAACTAGGAAGCCAGGCTAGCCTGAGGCAGGGTAAATGAGAAAGAGAAGGATAGGGGTTGCCAGAGCAGTAACAAAAGTGAAGCGTTGGTGGGGACATCAAGGGCATTTTAATGACTTAATTTTTTTCTCTGAGTAAAATGAGAAACAGAGGATTTGGGACAGAAGGGAGATAAGATATGATTTATGCTTTTAGAAGATTTTTTTTATTTTAAAGAGAAAAAAGCAATAAAAACAATGATACAAGATAATAGGAGATAAACATTGGTTAATATATTGTGTATTGTTTGCTTCAAAGTAGTTGCTCAGGTTACAAGATGTAGGTATGAAAGATTAATCAAATAATATAAGCTCAAACCATTCTTTTTAATGAACTAATGGAAATTAGTAGTATACTTATTTCAGTTATTTTATTTGTATATTTATATATTTTTTTCTTTTCCTTTCCTTGGTTTCTCCTCCGGCCAGTTGTTCTTTGCTTTTGAACAGTTTCTTCTGCTACATGCATTTTCCTACAAATGACTCAAGTTTATACTCCTTTAAGTTAGAGAAGAACTTCATTGCATATAAATACCATATTTTATATGTATTCATTTATTGAAAAGCATGTATGCCTGTTTCCAGAACTTAACTATTGTGACTGCCACTGCTATAAAAATGGGTGTGCTTGTACCACTATAGTATGGTGTCTTTAATTCTTTCAGGAATATACCCAGAAGAGATATACCTGTATCAAATGGAATTTCAATTTTTAATTTTTTGAAGAATCTCCATACTGATTTTCACAAAATTTTACTAGTTTACAGCCTCACCAAAAATGCAGACCAGCTCCTCTGTTCACCACACTCTTACTAGTATTGGTTGTTTTTTGCATTTTTGATGACATTCAGTCCAAACTGAATTTCAGTGTTGTTTTGATATGCATTTCTCCTATGGACAAAAATACTGAATATTTTCTCGTGTACTTATTGCCCATTTGTACTTCTTTATAGTCATTTTCCCATTTTTGAGTAGGGTGCTGAATTTTGGGGAGTTAATTTTATTGAGTTTTATTATACTATAAAGATTAGGTATGAGGAGAGAGAAAGACACAGAAAGATTTTGCAATGAGTCTTCTGTTGAAAATCTCAGCTATTTGCACTATCCCCTTGCAGAGTTTTTCCTTATAATTCCTTTGTGTGTGTGTGTGTGTGTGGGGGGGTTAAATGCACAGCTAATGAATCCTGAATAAAAATCCAAGAGTTCAATAAATAATCGCAAGAATTAAAAATGAGATTTGTCAAACTAAAAAGATTCTGTACAACAAAGGAAATAACAGTGTGAAGACACTGTGTACAGAATAGCTAAGTAACTCAAAACTCCAAAAGAACAAATAATCCAATCAAAAATGGGCAAATAAATTAAACTGATACTTCTCAAATAAGAAATATGAATAGCCATTTTATATGAAAAAAATATTCAACATCTGTAACATCAGGGAAATACAGGTCAAAATGACACTGAGATTTCTTCTTACCCCAGGGGAAATGGGTATCATAAAGAATATAGGAAATAAAAAAAAAAGAAAAGAATATAGGAAATAATAGATGCCAGTGTAGATGTTGATGGGAAAGTGAAAACATGACCATTATGGAGATCAGTGTGGAAATGCCTCAATAAACTGAACATATGATTTAGCTATCATATGATTTAGCTATACCACTTGTTGTTATACACTGGAGAAATAAAAGTCAGCGTGTTACATATATGCCTGCATACCCATGTATGTGTACTGTGGCACAATTTATAACAGTGAAGATATGGAATCAGCCTAGGTACCCATTGATAGATGAATGGGTAAAGAAATGTGGCATTTATTCACAATAAAGTTTTATTCATCTATAAGGAAGAACAAAATTGTGTCATTTTCAGAAAACAGGATGAGACTGGAGATCAGCATGTTAAGTAAAGTAAGCCAGTCTCAGAAAGACAAATACCACATGTTTTAACATATATATGAAACTAGGGAAAAATGAGGACATAAAAATAAAGTGGAGACTATCAGAAAAGAAGGAAATCAAAAGAAGGAGGAATGGGTGGGGAAGACAGGGGTAATATGCAGATATAATCAAGATAGATTATGTGCATGTATGAAAATGCCACAATGAAGCTCATTATTCTCTATTGGTAATACAAACTATTTAAGAAAAAGAAATTAGCCACTAATAAACATATTTATAACTTTTAGTACATTTCCTTCAGATTGTGTATTTTCTGATATATTCTAAACAAATTACTTTGTATTATGATCTTTGTGTACTTTTGTAAGTTTGCATGACATCAGGAATTTTCTCAGGACATTATTATTTGTTACAACTGACAACTTCCTTGTACTTTTCACAATCACATGATTTTGATCTAGTGTGTATTTATACATGTGCTACACTGGAAGACTTTGGCAGACTCCTTCTAGTCTAGGTTTCTCTCTGTATTGTGTTTGTTTACATCTGTGAATTGAACTGAGGTGACTAGATGTATTCTTTCATGTTTTAAATTAATTGTAGTTACTTCCATTTTGCGGCCTCAAGGCTAGTGAGACACCTTCTCATATTCCATATTCAAGATTGCTCTCTATTTTGAGTTCTTTTATGTTGTAAAAAGAATTGATGAAAGTTTTCCCACATTGGATACAGACACAGTATTTCACTCCAGTGTGAATTCTTTCATGTTTGTGAAAGTAACTTAGATGACTTTCCCATATTGCTTACATTCAAAACTTTTTGCTCCAGTGTGAGGTTTTATTTCAAGTAGTTGAAGGGATTTGGATTGAAAGTTTTCCCACATTGGCTACATGCATAGAATTCTCTTGTAACTCTGTGAGTTAATTCACGTCTTTACAAGTTAGTGAGCAGCTGAAGACTTTCCCACATTGCTTACATCAAAGGGCTTTTTGCCATTGTGAATCCTTTCACAGTATCAAAGGGAGATACCATCCATGTAGGCTTTATTTTATTGAGTATATGAATGAGATTTTGTCTAGTTTGAATTATTTTATATCTTGAAAATTACTATAACCACAATACACATATAAGTAGGGTTTTTCTACAGTGGAAGTCTTTTTGCATTTTTTAAGGGTGGCAGAATAAGCAAAGCTTTTTACACATTGCTTATATATGTAGGATTTCTCTGAATTGAAAAGTATTTCATAGTATTGAAGGAAACTATGATAGATGACAGCTTTATAAAGGTGCTTATGTATGATTTTTTCCTAATATGAATTCGTTCATGTACTTGAAGGGGACTAGACTATCTGAATGTTTTACTACATTACTTATATACATAAAATTTCTCTCTAATATGCTTTCTTTCATGTGTTTAAAGAGAACACGCTTACTACATACATAGAGTTCTTATCCAGTGTGAGTTCTTTCATCATTTTGAGAAATCTAAAGTTTCATTACATTGCTTATATTTATGATGTTTCTCTCTAGTGTGAAAATTTTCATGATTTTGAAGAGAACTTAGATATTCAAAGGCTTTGCCACCTTCTTCACATTCCTTGAGTTTCTCTCAAGTGTCAATTCTTTCCTGCTCTTTAAAATTACAACCTGCCAACACACACACGCACACACACACACACACACAGATATAGACAATTTGAATAGGGGCATGTCTATTAAACCGTTGAAACAATTATTTAATGTTCCAAAATCAATAGCAATAGACCAGATGGCTTCAACAATGAGTTCTACCAACTGTTTAAGGAAGAAATGATGTCAACTCATTATACTTTCTTTCAGAGGATAGAAGCATAGCAAATACTTTTAGCTCATTCTAAAGAACAACATATTCAAAGGAGTAAATCGATGATCTTCCTTTTTTGTGGACCAGAAGACTCAACGTTATCAAGATATTAATTCTTCCCAATTTGATGTATGGATTCAATGTAATATCTATCAAAACCCCAGAAAATTATTCCTGTATGTTAACAAAATGGTCCTGATGTTTTTATGAGAAGCAAAAGATCCAACACAATAGTGATTGGGAAGGCCAATGTCAAGTGAGTGACACCACCCTACTTCAAGACTTACCATAAAGTTACAATAATGAAGACAGTGTGGTATCACTGAAAGATTAGACATATACATTAAAACAATAGAATATAGAGTCCATAAATAGACCAACAAGAATAAAGTCAACTGAACTTTGACAAAGCAGAAAAATCAGTACTAAAATAGTTTTTCCAGTAAATAGTGCTAGAACAACAGCACACATATAGGCATGCCAAAAAGAAAATGTAGGCACCAATAAAATTTAACTCAAACTGGATCATAAACTTAAAAGCTAAAAGTTAAAAAACAAAACAGTACAACTTGTATAAAATAAAATAGTAGAAAACTTTGATGACCTTGGGTATGATTATAACCTTTTAAACGTAATAGCAAAGGCCTGACCCTTAAAAGAAATTATTGTTAACCAGGACCTAATTAAAGTTAAGGACATTCATTCTGTGAAAGGCAATGTCAAACAATATGCAGACAAATTGCAGATAAAAATAAAATATTTGCAAAGATATATATTGAAAGATATATAATATTGCAAAGACATATAGCCAAAATATATAAATAACTATCAAAACCCAGCAATAGGATAATAAACAACTTGGCTTAAAATGGGTAAAATAACTGCATATATATCTCATCAAAGAAGATACACAGGGCAAGTAAGAAAATGAACACACATCGCATACCGTAGATCATTAGGGAATTGAAAAGTAAAACAACAATTAGATGTCATTACATATTGATTAGAGTAGCCCCAAATCCAAATCACTAATGCTGGTGAGGAGATAGAGTAAAAGGAACTCCATTCGTTGCTGGTGTGAGTGTAAAATTGTATGACCACTTTGGAAGACAGTTGGGAGGTTGTTTATAAAACTAAATATACCCTCATTATAATTGATTATGCTCCATGTAGGGAAAAGTGGCTCTTAGCGGGGAAAAGATAGGCTTCATTACAATTAATAGGGACTCTTATTAAAGGCAGATTTTGAGCTACAGTTAGACTCTAAGATTAGAGCAATTAGAAAGTCAGATAATAAGTAATAAACCAGAGAAAGGTGCTAGTACACAATTACCATAAGAATTTATCAGAGTTCAGAAAACATGGAGTAGGTCAGAAACAAAAGATAAATTCACCTCACCCTCCTCTCACAAAAGGCAAAGGAGAGAGGAGCAGCCATGTAAATACTTATTTAATAAGCAAAAGACATATACACACATATATGTATATTGTCACATTAGCATCACTATATTATTATACCAGATATACACATGTTCCCCTTTACTTAATAATTAACTTTAAGGTACCTTTCCATAAGGCTTCCCTTGTACTCACTTATCTATCACAAAGGGGCAAGAAGAATCAAATGGCCAGAAAAAATGCAGAGAGAGGTGTCTAGGTTAGCATCTAAGACAACCAGAGAGCCAATCAGATTGGAATAACTTTCAGGTGCCCACATGGAGGCTAGAGGGAAGAATCTCAAGTCCTAAATAAAAGGATCCAGAGAAAAGGACTCAGGAATATTCACCTTTCTGATGCCCCCTACTCTCCCAGAGTAGCTGTCTATCTTTTCTTTTTATACCCTTCCCGAAATAAACCATCTTTCTTAATTTTAAATTATGCCTCATTGATTCCTTATTGGTGCTGAGAGTTTACAATTCCCAGCTGCATGATCCAGAAGAGCAGCAGTGCATACATCCCACCTCAGCACTCAAGGGCATTTACCCAAATGAACTTGAAACTTTATTATTACAAGAGGCTGAGTATAGATGTTTATCACAACCTTATTTATAATTGCCAACACTTGGAAGGAACTAAGATGTCTTCTGTAGGTGAATGGATCAACTATGGTATAGCCAGATAATAAGGTATTATTCATCACTAAAACAAAATGAGCTATCAAGTCAAGAAAACAAATGAAAGAAGCTTAAACAAATATTTTTAAGTGAAAGAACCCAATATGTAAAGGCTACCTACTGTATGACTCCAAAGACATAATATTCTAGAAAATGGAAAACATGGAAATTACAGAAAGACCTGTGGTTGTCAATGGTTAGTGGGGATGCAGCGTTGAACATACAGAGCACAAAGGACTTTTAGGGATTTTAGAATTACTCACATTTAAGAATATTGAAACTGTTCTATGTAAGGAGCAATGTGATGTAGAGACCAGCTGAGACCTCTGGGCTTGTGCAAAGGCAACGTGGCATGGAATTTATTGTGCCTGGGTGCAGGCAGACAGAAGGTGAAAAGGCTGTCTATAGACAGCAAAGAAAAGTGAGCTTTTATTATACATTTTGAAAGAAGGCAAGGGATATTGGATGGGAAGATCATAGTTAATATCAGTGGTCAAAGTTCTCTGGCTGTTTTGTGTCTCAGTAAGCACAGGTCTTGAGGCATTTGGTGTAAATGTGTGTTCAGATGTCTCGATGTTTGGAAGATTATATGCTTCATCTAATCTCTTTTACAACATCCTGGGGTTGCAGAGGGCACCAGTATTGAGCTGAGAACAATACCTCTGCTGGCAGACAGGTTAGATATTGGGAGAATATCATTCAAATCAAGCTTTACATTCTACATGATACTACAAAGTAATAGTAAAACCATTCTGTAATGATAATACTTATAATGAGACTGAAGAAGATCCCATGAAAATAATGTTTTGAGGATTATATTCTGTTTTTTTTATTTTAAAAATAAAGGGAGGAAAATATAATAGACAACCTTTTGCAAAAGACAACCTTTTGCAAAATAGCAAAAGAACAGTACACACAATACAGAGTTACAAACAAAGTGGCAGGAAATTAATAATGCTTCTTGTATTACATATTGATATCTTCAAAGAGTTTTCTCATGAAAACAGATAGAGACATGCAATATTGATCAATCAAGGCCTCATTAACAGTTTCCTTCAGCAAAGAAATAGAAGTCAGTATCAACTATGTTAATTATCCTGTATATACATAAATACAAAATTTCTCCTTTCCCTTCTCCTTTCCCACATCCCAGTTGCCCTTTACCCTTGAGTATATTCCTATTATTTCACAGTGTCTATCGTACCTCCCAGTTTAAATTAACTTTTTCACGTTTTACAATACGGAGACAGTGCGGTGCTTGCACATGTAGGTCTGATTTATTTCACTTATGAGTATGGTCTCTAGTTGTGACCATTTACCTATGAAAGCCTCGAGTTTATCTTTCTTTATACTTGAGTAATATTCCATTAAATACAAGTATCACAATTTTCTTATCCAGTCTTCAGTGGATGGACATTTGGTTTGATTCCACAATTTAGCAATTACAAATTGAGCTGCTATGAACATAGGTGCACATATATTGCTGTGATATGATGTTTTCAGATCTTCTGGGAAAATACTCAGAAGGGGAATATCTGGGTTGAGTGGGGCTTCTAGACCTAGTTTTCTGAGGAATCTCCAAACTGATTTCCACAGTGATTTCACCAGTCTTCATTCCCACCAGCAGTGGAGTAGGGTTCGTATTTCTCCACAGCCTCGCCAGCTTTGTTATTGGTTGACTTCTTAATGCTAGCCATTCTTACTGGGTTAAGGTGAAACCTCAATATTGTTTTAATTTGCATTCCTTGAATGACTAATGATATTGAACATTTTCTCATGTATTTATTTGCCATTTGTATTTCATTCTCTGAGAAGTGAGTATTCATCTCAGCTGCCCACTTTTGGACTGGGTGTTTGAATTTGGGGGGAGTGATATTTTTAAATTTTTTATATTTTCTAGATAGAAGCCTTTTGTCTGAGGGACAGTCAGCTAAAATTTTTCCACTTTTGTGGGTTTTCTGTTTGCTCTGCTGGTGATTTCTTTAGATGTGCAGAAACTTTTCAGCAGGATGAGATTCTAGTTGTTGATTCTTTCAAGTGTTTCACGGGCAGTTTGGTTTTTGTTCATGAACTCTCTGCCTACCCCTATGTCTTTGAGGTTTTCACCTATTTCTCTTCCAATAGATTTAGTGTTTCTGGTTTAATATTGAGATCTGTGAACCATTTTGATTTGTTTGGTGCATGGTGGTAGACTTGGGTCTATTTTCAGTCTTTGGAAGGTGGCAAGCCAATTTTTCCAAAATCATTTTTTAAAGAGGCTTTCATTTCTCCAGTGAGTTTGTTTGGCCCCTTTATCAAAGATTAGGTGGCTGAGTGTGTTTCTGGTTGTGGTTGTTTTTTTCAGTCTGTTCCATTGATCCTCAGGTCTGTTTTTTAGCCAGTATCAGGTTGATTTTATGACAGTAGCTTTGTAGCATAATTTCAGGTCAGGGATTGTGATTCCACCTGACCTGTCGTTGTTGCCCAAGATTGTTTCTGCTATTCTGGGTCTCTTCTGGTTCCAGATGAATTTAAGGCATATTTTCTCAAGATCTGTGAAGTATGTTAATGGTAGTTGAACAGGAATTGCATTGAATGTGTACAGCAGTTTTGGGAGTATGGCCATTTTCACAATGTTGTTTCTTCCTATCCATGAGCAAGTAATATTCTTCCATTTACTGAAATTTTCTTTGTTATCTTTTTTCAGAGTACTGTAGTTTTCATTGAATATATCTTTTACTTCTTTTGTTTGATTGATTCCTAAATATTTCAGTTTCTTGGATGCTATTGTGAAAGGTATGGCTTCCTTAATTTCTTTCTCAGTTTGTTTGTTGTTTGTGTGTAGGAATGCTATCAATTTTGGGTGTTGACTTTGTATCCAGCTACACTGCTGAATTTGTTGATTAATTCAAGGAGTCTTCTTGTGGAGTTTTTGAGATCTTCCATGTAAAGTATCATGTCATCTGCAAAGAGTGATTGTTTTACTTTTTCTTTTCCTGTCCTTATTCCTTTTATTTCTCTGTCTTGTCTCATTGCTATGGCTAATGCTTCCAGAACTATGTTGAACATCAGTGATGACAGTGGACATCTTTATCTTGTTCTGAATTTTAAAGTAGAAACTTTCAATTTTTGTGCATTTAGAATGATATTGGCTGTTGGTTTGTCATAGATGGCTATGATCAGGATAAGGTAAAGACAATCTATTCCTATGTTTTGTAGAGTTTTTATCATAAATGCATGTTGGATCTTGTCGAAAGCTTTTTCTGCATCTATTGAGATGACCATGTGCTTTTGTCTTTGGCTCCATTGATATGGTGTATAACATTTATAGATTTGGAATCTTGAATCTACCTGGCATTTCTGGAATGAATCCAACTTGATCGTGATGTATGATTTTCTTGATAATTTGCTGCATTCTATCTGCTAGTATCTTATTGAGTGTCTTTGTATCTATATTCATTAGGAAGATTGGTGTGTAGTTCTCTTTCTTGGTTGGGTCTTTCTCTGGTTTTGGAATCAGTATGATGCTTGCGTCCCGAAATGAGTTAGGGAGAATTGCTTCCTTTTCAATTTCATTAAAGAGTTTGAGGAGTTCTGGTATTAAATCTTCTCTGAATTTCTTGCAAATTTCTGCTTTGAATCCATCAGGGCCTG
>NW_004955550.1:765133-791913 GCF_000276665.1 Chinchilla lanigera | reverse complement strand
TTCTATGGCCTTATGCAGTTGTTTCTTTACTTCCATTGCATTCATTTCAGCTATTTCAGGCATATGTTTACCAAGTTCTCCTATGTCAATGTGTCCTGGACTTGTTTTGCATAGGGTGGAGTTCTGGGATTTTGTTTTAGTCCTTTTTGTTGTGTTTGCTACCAGATGCAGAAAGCTCAGTTTTCCTCTTCAGTGGCTGCATAGCAAAGGCTGCTAGTCTCCCTAGTTTTTCTGTTGGTCAGATTTGCCCCTCAGTGATCCCTGAGAAGTACAACTTAGTCTCGGGTTTTCCGGCAGTTATGATTTGTATCTAGTTATCCCAGATCTTAATGTGGGTATTGGTGTCAGCTGATGGCAGAACATCTGATCCAGCATCCCCTTGTAGTTCAGGGCTCTGGCACGGCCCAGACTTGGGTTGTACTGGTGTGACAATTCCTGTCCAATGAACTTATGTTCCCAGGCAGTTCAGGGTAGAGGCAAAGTCCAGACACAAACTGCAGGGTCAACAGTTTGTGAACCACCTGATTCTGTGTTTCCATTCAGTTCAAGGCACATACACAATCCAGATGCAGGCCTGATGGACAGCAACTACAGACAGCCCATGCCTGTGACCCCCTAGTGGGTCTTGGCACAAGCAAAGCATGGATTCAAACTGCAGGATCAGCAGCTCTTGGAGCACTTGCTCACTCGGTGCAGGGTTCTCACAGGTAGCGGCCACACATGCACCCCAGCTAGAGCAGTCCCCGGGGCTTCTGAGTGAGGACATCCTGTCTGCTGTGGGTGCACAGAGGGCAGAGACTCAGTCTGTGATGGTGATGGGTTCCTGGGTCGTCTGCTCTGCCCCCAGGAAGTAGATTGGAAATACCTGGCTCTGTCAATGAGTTTCAGCTGGGAACCATGGCAGTGGGAATAAAGCACTGACTCGAACCGCGGGACCAGCAGCTCTTGGAGCACTTGCTCACTCGGCACAGGGCGTGCAGGGAGGGGCCACATGTGCAGTCCAGTAGAGCAGTCCCTGGGGCTTCTGAGAGGATCTCTTGAGGATTATATATTGCTTAGCAGTGTATTTTAGAATTCTGATGAGCTTACCTACTTAACTGTGTTAGAAAATTTAGCCTGACCCTTTAAGTATTCTCTTAATGAAAGTGGTGGTAGGAGAAAAATAGGTAAGTGGACTTGTTTCTATAATAGGGGTTGATAGAAGCCTTTTGCTTTAGGATGGTCTTGGGCTAGTTCTCAAAACCGCAGGACTGGACAACATAGGTATTGTTGCCTTTAATCAATGTTCAAAGACTTTTAAAAAATCCCTTCTTTTAGTTGCAGTTGGGCTCCAGCATACAGTTTGGGTTGATCATGTACTGGACAGTCCTGGTATTACATAACCAGTACTGACCTGAATGGAAAAGGCTCCACACTAAGGAGTAGGAAGGCAAATAGCTTTATTTACATTGACAGGCTGGTGAGAATCATTTCCAAATCACCAGTCCTGACTCAAAGTAAAGCAGAATTTTATATATTATTTGGAAGCAGGAAGTACAGTGTCTGAGAGCAGGTTATTCTATAATTGGTTAATATGTTTAGGTATATATTCCTAGGCAGATTCACTTTAGGCAGGTTTTAATTAAGGGAGGTCATTTATCATATGGTGGAGATGACAGGGTGTGTCGGGGCAAAGTTAGCAAGTGTAATCAATTAAGCATGTCCTGTTCTTGACTGTGTTATTTTGTTCTGGGCAGAAAGGCCTTGATGCAGGCCAGTAAACAGAATATGTCTACATGCTTTAGAGCCAGGCTAAATTATCTTTGAGTTTCAGCTAGTGTAGTCAGTCAACGTTAACTGAATCAGGTGATTTAACTATGAAGCTGCTAGTTTTTTTAAAAAAAGTTTCCATTACACTGGGAGAATGCTATTCCTATGAAGCCTATGCCAGTGGTGCTGTCTGGAATTTTTCATTTAACATTTGTGCCATATGTATAGACTCTGTGACATCAACTATTTGAAAGATGAAAAAGGAGGATGGCTGAAGTAAAGTTCTCTAATTTGCATTTTTTGGAAGAGTTATTTCTACATTTGAACATGGTACCATTACATTTATTCCACCCTGAAAATCAACAATCAAGTGACAACCACTCAAAGACCAGGGAAAAGAAGACAGGAGAGGAATACTAGCTATGGAATGCATAACTACCCTTTCCATTGTCTATGTCTTTATAATTTATCTACAGTGATACAAATTTACAGTATAGTTATTTTGAAGTTTGTTATTCTAAGAGCGAGGCCGATCTGGTCAAATTGTATTTGTTCTCATGTAGAATAACAGTTCTCAAAGGAGCTTCTACAATGGACAGAGTGAACATTTTAGGGTCAGAAAATTCCTTAAGAACTTTGAGGTGGCAATACTTGCAGGAAGTCAGAGACTACTCAAGTTGTTTCCTTCTGAGGACTCATTAAAAAAGGAATTACACACCCTCCAGAGCCATCAGGATGTCCCTTAGTGTCCTTTTTGTGTGGGTCCTTGGGAGAAATCAAATACATTCCAAGGGAGTAAGTATCACAAGGAAGATATAATTTTCAATAATAAGTAGCCCAGGCAGAGGCAGAAGTGATTAAGTGTTAGAAATTTGTGCTTTCTTCTACAGACAAAGCCCTTAAAATTCGCTGGAGGTTGGGGGTATCTCACCACAGTGAGTGTGAATGGATCACCCTGTTTTAGCTTATCTTTCACATAATATATGGCTAATAAAAATAGGCTGAATGAATAAATAGATATCTTGAGTGAGTCAGATAAAATAGCATTTTATTCTGCTTGGTGTACCATTTGTGAAAGGCCCCATTAATGTATTCTTTGATAAAATTACCATGAGAAATGATCAATGTCTGGGATGATAGATATGATAATTACTCTGATTGGATACGTGGCATATATGTATTTACATGTCACATGGTATTGGTATCCCCTAATATGTACAAATACTCTGTGTCAGTTAAAAATAAAAGTATGCTTTAAAAGTTACCAAGAGACTGGTTGTTACTCTGAAAAATTCCTAACATACAAGAAATTATATCTCAGTAAAATTTTTAACGTCTCACATTTTAAGTTTTATTCTGTCCTAAAAATTCCTAAGTATCAGTCATTTGCATTTTTGACCATTTAGTTTTCATTGATAGGTCTCAAAATTTTAATATCTGTCTTGATTACATAATTATACTTCCAGTAACAGCTGCCATTTGGTAATGTTCTGTATAAGGAACAGTGTGAGAGATAGATCAGCCAAGACCACTAGGCTTGTGTAAAAGCAACATAGCATGAAATTTATTGTGCCTGAGTGCAAGGCAGATAGAAAGTGAGTGGCCATATGTAGGGAATAAAGAGAAGTGGGCTTTTTTATGAGGCTTGAAAAAAGGCAAGGGACATTAGGCAGGAAGATCTTAGTTAACATTAGTGGTCAAAGTTCTCTGGATGTTTCACATCTCAGTGGGCAAAGTCCTTGAGGTATCTGCTGTAATTAGATGTCCTCAAATATCCAGGTATTTGGGAAGATTCGATGCTCCATCTTATCACTTTTATGACAACCTGTGTTTGCCAAGGGTACCCCAGTCCTGAGGTGAGAACAATCCCTTTCCTAGCACATAGGTTGGGTATCGGGAGAATCATGTCCAACTTGAGCCTTATATTCTGTTTTATAGTTCCCCTCGATAATCACTCCAAATTGTTTTCCATTTTCTCCAATTTACCTTGCTAAATTTACCAGTAATAGCATCTAGGCATAATCACTTTGGTCTGATATTTTGAGGGCCGTATTTGATTTATTATCAACTTTGCTTCATGTATTTTCGTTCAGGTAGAAGCTGAGTAAAAATGCTAAAATTGAAGTAGGTGGAACAGCTGGTGTTCCTGTTAATAGTTTCTATTCATCCCAGGTTGTAAAGAAGGGAGGAGTGACAATTGCATTCTATAGCAGACAGAGGAGGAGACAGACCTTGATCAAATTATTTGATCAAGTCTGCTGTGTATTTATTCAGCTGGAAATGTATTTGGAATAGATTATGAATTTTAGAATGAAGTAGACAGGGTCCAAATCCTGGTTCCTCTGATTACTATTCTGTGATGTGGGAAACTGAAGTATTACTAAAACCTGGCACTTCAACAATGTATTTGAAACTGTTCCCTAGCTAAATTTTTTTCTAACTAATCCAGATCTAAAAGACACAACCTCCCCTCTACCTTCCTAGCTTTACTACAGGTAAGGCAGTGTAGGAAAAAAATGTCTGGAGATCTAAGTTTTAACTAAAATAGATTTTTTTCATAGAAACAGTTTTCCTAATTGTGATTCATTTGAAGAAAGAAACCTATAAAATAATTCCATTTAGTAATATCTGTACAGGAAATAGTAGAATGAACTGAAGCAGATAGGTGAAACAAAGAATAAGATTGTCCAGAATAATATAAAAAAAGCTTTTTCAAAGCAAAGTTAAGGTAATTTCAGTTATCAAATTAAGCTTTTGCAATTGATTTGATAATTCAAGTATAATGTCTGTATTGAAAAATTAATTCTGTTCTATGTTTAAGATATTTCTCAATGTTAAATTACCATTTTTTTTAATGTGAAAAAATCATGAATTTATGTTAAGCCCTTATTATTCCTCAGATTGCATATGCAGACCTAAGACTAGGAATCTGAATATTCTCCCTTTAGATTCAAGTGAATGTTTTGGAAAGAATGAGTTTACATTTTGCTTTTATTAATTATTTCTATGAAAGTAGTCTGCACACACTAAATATTTAGGTTATGTCAGGTATTGCACTCGATACTTTAACATGATCACATTTAATGCTTCATTGACTCCAGATATAGATGTTAATATTATCCTGAAGATAAAACTCAGAGTCATTTTCCCAAGTCATAAAGTTCCTATTTAACAGAGAAAGATTTCAGTTTAGCTTTTACTGAATTCTGACCCTTCATCTTTGCAAAAATTGAAAATGACTTAATGGTGGTAAAACTAACCCTTTATTCTTTATTTGGTTACTTCATTAACTTTTTTCATGATGAATAATTACTTTTTAATAATTACTTTTATTTCAAATTAATTCCCAAACAATTTTCTATACAGAATGTTCCAAATACTTATGATTTTGTCATGTGATAAAGATACTTATTCTCATGTAGATAAATTCATTTATATATAATTTATCAGTATAGTTTTATCAGCCTTTTCCTAATATAATTCATTGTAATAGCTTATGCTGATATGGATTTTCTCTTGTGAACATTATTACTTTTTGTGGTAAGAATATTTAAGAAAATCTGCTCTCTTAACAATTTTTAAGCATAAAATACACTGTTGTTAATTATAGGTCATACAGCTAGGCTTCGTGGTGCATGCCTGTAATTCCACTTGGGTGGCTGAGGCAGGAGGATTGTTGTGAGTTTGAGACCAGCTGGGGCTACAAAGTGAGCTCAAGGCCAGCCTGAACTGCATACTGAGACCGTCTCAAAAAAAAATTATAGGTCATACAGCAGACCTGTAAAATTTACTTATATTGTGTAGCTAAAACTTTGTCCTTGTTGAACAGCAACTCCATATTTCTCCCTCCTCTTTTGCCTGGAAAACATTATCCTACATTCTATTTTTATCAGTGTGATCTTATTATGCATCTCAAATATTAGTCAAGTCATATAATATTTTTCCTTTTGTGACTAGTTGATTCTACCTAGAATAATGTCCTCCAGGTTCATTCACATTGTCACAAATGACAGGATTTTCTTCTTTTTCTAAGGATGAGTGGTAGTACTCAATTTTATGGTATATACAATTTTCTTTTTTAATTTTTACTTTTATTTGTACAAGTTCGCCATACATAACTATTATATTCCCCAAGGGCAGGTGACACATGTACATACACAACTTAACTCTGTTTTTACTTCCTTCCTATCCCTTCCCTTCCCCTTACTATCTCTTCATCCTCTTCTCCTTTGCAAAAGATCTTTATCTGTCCATTTTTTGAAGGATATTTAGTTTGTTCTATACTGTGGTAATTATGAATAGTGCCTCAATAAACATAGGAGTATAGATATCTTTTTTAAGATACTGATTTTACTTTTTATGAATATATATACCCAGAAATAAATTCCTAGATGATATGATACTTTCTAAAAAATTCTGAGGAATTTACATATTATTTTCCATAATAAGCAAATTATGGAAAATAATAACTACTGTTTTATGCTAAGCATGTTCAAATTTCCAATTTTCATGAGTATTTCTTATTTATTTTTACTAACGATTATCATGACAAGTACAATATGTCATTAAAGTTTGAATTTGAATTTCCTTGGTGATGTTAACATCTTCTTTGGAGAAATGACAGTTTAAGTCCTTGTTTAGGTTTAAATTGAAAAAAAAAACGCTTTTGGTTGTAATGATTCTTTATTCTTAAAAAGTCATTTTGACTTCCCACTAAAAATATTAAGATGTCAAGGGCCCTACTTTTTTCAATACACTTTATGTGTTGAAAGTCATAATTGATGTTATAAAGATTTAATGAAACCCCAATTAAAATGCCATTAGCATACTTCACTGAACTAGAGAAAATATTCCTAAAATTTATTTGGAACCAGAAGAGAACTAGAATATTGAAAGTAATTATGGCCTTTGTAGGCAAGGCAGGGGGCATCATAAGCCCTGACTTGAAATTATACTACAAAGCTACTGTGATAAAATCAGTATGGTGCTGACAAAAAAACAGACCTAAGGTTCAGTGGAACAGAATAGAAGATGCAGACACAACTCCAAACATAGTCAGGCACCATATCTTTGACAAAGGGGCCAAAGATGTTCACTGGAAGAAAGATAGCCTCTTTAATATATGGTGCTGGAAAAACTGGTTTTCCAAGTGCTGAAGACTAAAACTAGACCCATATCTATCACCATGCACTAAATTAAAGTCAAAATGGATCAAAGATCTAAATGTTAAAACAGAAACACTACGTGATAGAAAGTAGGTAGAAATCTTGAAGACATAGGGATAGGCTGAGAGTTCATGAACAAAACCCAAACTGCATAGGAAGTACTTCAAAGAATCAACAAGGATCTGATCTTATTAAAAAGCTTTTGTATGTCAAAAGAAATCATCAACAGAGTGAAAAAAAAGCCCATAGAGTGGGAATAATTTTATATCTAGAACATATAAAAAATTGAAACAATCAGGTCCCCAAATTCAAAGACCCAATTCAAAAATGAGCATCTGAGATGAATAAACACTTCTCAGATGAAGAAATACAAACTGCAAATAAATAGATGAAAAAATGTTCAACATCATTGGTCATTTGAGACATGCAAATTAAAACAACACTGAGATTCCATCTCACCCCAGAAAGAATGACTATCATGAAGAAATCAACCCATAACAAATGCTGGAGGGGTTTTGGGAAAGAGGAACTCTTTTCCACTGTTGGTGGGAGTGTAGACAGGTGCAACCACTGTGGAAATTAGTAGAGAGATTCCTCGAAAAAGTAAGAATAGTGGTCTCATTCAACACAGCTACTCCCCTTTTGGTTATCTTTCTGAAAGAATTAAGAAGGAAAAAATATATATAGAGATAGACAGGTATAGATATAGATATAGATATATAGATAGTTAAGGTAATTGTACTACTAATTTCTATTGGTTTATTGAAAGGAACAATTAATGCCTAATTGTTTGATCAATTTTATATGCCTGTATCTGCTAATCTGAACAACTTTGAAGATAAAAATATGCAATATAGGAACCATTGTTAATTTCCTATCATCTTATTTTGAAATTCTGTATCAGTTTTTCCTAATATTTTATTCTCTTTAAAATAAAAGTAAAAAACATATTACCACACAATAAGAAATTGTTCAAAAGGAAAGAGAAACTGGGGTAGGGGAAAGAGAAAGTGGGGAAAGAAAAATATTGCTCAAAGGAAGGAACAACTGGGATGGGGGAAAGAAGAAAAAGAAAGAACTAAGGCTCTCTCTCTCTCTCTCTATATATATATAAATATATATATACTAACTGCACTGCTGATGTCTGGTGCTTTATTGAAAGGAACAGTTAATGCTTAAGTTTTTTATATTTTAATCAGTTTTGCATGCTTATATCTAGTAATCTGAGCAACTGATATGAAGACAACAATATGCAATATAACAACAATTGGTGAATTTATACCACCTTGTCTAGTGAAACTCAGTATTGCCTCTAATGTTTTTTTTGTGGTTTTTCTCCAGTACCAGGAACCAAACTCACGACCTTGTGCTTGCCAGGCAGGCGTTTTTGCCGCTGAGCTAAATCCCCAGCCCTCCTCTAATGTTTTTTAAAAAATTATTATTTTCTTATTCTCTTTAATGGTTTGATCAATCTTCCATTCTTACATCTGGTAATCTGAGCAACTTCGTTGAAGTGTAACAACCACTATTAATTCCTATCATTTGGTTTGAAACCTGTATCATTTTTAATGTTCTTGATTTATTTTGTATTTTGCTATTTTTCTTTTTTTTTTTACTACTCTCTTTAAAATAAAAAATACAAGATAGTTAAGATACTTATAGTACTGGTTCTTCTTAGCTCATTGAAGAGAAAAGTTTGTGCTAATATTGTTTGAACAATTTTCCATGCTGCATCTTGCACCCTGAGTAAATACTTTGAAGATAGCAATATACAATATATTCACTATTGTTACTCCCCTATTATTTTGTTTTCAAATTTTGTTTTATATGTTTTCTTTAAAAAGTCACAGCTGAGGAAAAGTAAATATTTAGAAATAATGGATGGGTGAAGAGCCAGTTCCAATAAATTCTAAAGCATGTGATAGTCTCAAATACAGTAAAGTGGCAAAGTTTTCAAATAAGACTGAAATACTCTAGAGTATTGGAATGAAGATTTTACAAAGGACATTTCAAAAGCACATATTATACTACTTAATCGAGACTAGCAATTACTGAATTGATGGTCAGATATTTACTATCTCTTTCATTTTGTAGATATGCACTCCTAATTCAATAGTACTGCCTTCACATTTCGGTGGATGAAATAATGAATTGAAGATGTCGATCCAAAGCTTTTGAAACAAGTTTTTTGAGTTGTAACTTCTTTGTCCCCTCTTACATTGCAGCAGCAATTCTTTAAAGATGGTGGTGGTGTGCTTACTAGAATAAGTGAGAAGTGAGTTTTAAACAAAGATTAGTTAATTAATAAATGATTTAATTTATTAAGAGATATATATTATTGTGACGTACTGTGTATAACAATGTACTTAAATAATGGAATTTATGGTTTTTATGATTCTGACTTAGGATGTAAGTAATGAGCTAATTCAAACACAGCTCACGAGCAATACATTTCCTCATTTATTAATTGTCATTAAGTTAAATGAAGGTGGCCAATTCAGCTGTGATAATGATTCATCTCCATCTCTCTTTTATAGGATAAAATTGGGAAGAACTGCTTTGGAGGGAATATTTAAAGCAAAACATCAAATTGTGTTTTCCTATTTATTTTCCAACTATGCTGTTTTGATAAAATTCCCCACACTGACTAAATGTTGCTGTTCCATTGTATTTTCTAGTTATAAAATACTGTCTGTTTCCAATTAGGAGGTTGAGGTTTTATGAAGAACTGAATAAAATAGGAGATTCTTAAAGCATAGTTCTGGTTATGTCTGTGCATCTCATATGTTAGAGAGGTATGTATATTTCAGGTGGTAATAATGCCACGATTGTCATTCATGAATTTGTCCTTCTGGGTTTCCTGTGTAGCCGAGAAGTAGAAATTCTCCTTTTCATTTTTTTCTCTATCGTCTACATCCTGACATTGTTGGGTAATAGTGCTATTATCTGTGCTGTGTGGTGGGACCAGCGACTCCATACTCCCATGTATACATTACTGGCCAACTTCTCTTTCTTGGAGATCTGCTACATTAATTCCAATGTGCCTAATATGTTACTCAATTTTCTCTCTAAGACAAAAACCATCTCCTATAATGGCTGCATCCTACAGTTCTACGTCTTCCTCTCTCTTTGTGCCACAGAACTTTTCTTCTTGGCCCTCATGGCATTTGACAGATATGTTGCCATCTGCCATCCACTACACTATCCCATCATAATGACCAAAAAAGTCTGTGGAGCCCTTGTCTCTGCCTGTTGGATGGGTGGCTTCCTCTGGTTAGTGACACCTGCCACTCTTATTTCCCGAGTTCCATTTTGTGGTTCAAATGTCATTGATCACTACCTGTGCGATCTGGGGGCAATGCTGGCTGTATCATGTGTACCAGTCCCTAAGACAACTCTGACTTGCAGCACTTTTAGTGCTGTGATATTGCTAGCTACTTTGTTCTATATCCTTGTGTCCTATACTCTGGTCCTTCAAGCTGTGTTTCAGGTTCCCAAAGGTTCAGGTAGGAGAAAAGCCTTCTCCACATGTGCCTCCCACCTACTATTGGTGTCCCTATTTTATGGCTCAGTCATGGTGATGTATGTAAGCCCTGGGGCAGCCAATCAGCCTGGCCTGCAGAAATTTGTGACTATGTTCTATTCAATTGCAACTCCACTGTTAAACCCTCTGATCTACAGCCTCAGGAATAAGGAGATGAAGATTTCCTTGAGAAAATTCTTCTGTAAAGTTTAAAAATTATTCCCAGGTGGGAGAAATCTTGACAAGATAAACTTCTTTTGAATTTTATTGTAAAGAAAAAAGAAAAATTATGCTTAAAAGGAAAAATGGTACTAAATTTAGCATAAATCTTTCACAGAATTTCTTAAAATGGAATGCTAACATGGATTTGATTCTTTTTCTTCATCAAAACTTGGTTGCAGAGATTTTATTAAAGTCCAAAAGTTTATATTTTGGTTTGACTACATTAATATTTTTAATAAGAAGAAATAACTTAGAAGAGATAATGTCCTTCATGCATCTTGGCAACAGATTCTATTGAAAAATCTGATAAAAGCTCTACCATCCTCCAGAACAATGTGCATGATACTGTTTATACAATATTTCACTTCTATCTCAGATTTCTGACAGACCACTCAAATCATGGACTGCTTAGAGATTTGCAAATTGCTTACCAAAAATTTCCACATGTACTAAAGAATTGAATGTGCAAAACTCAATCACATTAGCAACTTGAAGGGAAAAGGTCTCTTTTTAAGTGTGATGCTAAGAATTACAAAGAAATAGATCACTATGTACAATGACATTATAGTGATAAAAGTTCTTCAGTGACTAAAAAAGATGAAAGATTATTTCACAGACTGAAATATATGTTGCCAGTATAACATAGAAAGTGTTGATATCCACTCTATCATTGAGACATGGCTTTCACCTGGAGTAAAGGAAATGCCAGTAAACAAGTAAGGCTTACCTCATGCAATAAGAATTCAAGTGCCTTGCTGGTAGCATAACTCAGTTATACCAAAGACACCAGGTTTTTGCTCTTTTTTTTTTTTTTTTAAAGACAACTTTTGTTTCTTTCATCTTTATTAACAGCTATTGCATCTCCAAGCTTCATACATGCAGGACAAAAGAAACAGAAATACAGCTGTGGAGGGTCTGCTTGCCACCCACTCACCTGACTTGAACAATATCACAGGACCAAAACTAGCTGCAGAGAATTTGCAAAAGAGAAGTCTAGCTCTATCGGAAGGAAATGAGAAAAAATTTAGAAGAGACTGCATGGAAAGGATGTAAGAATGATTGTTCATGTAGATGTCACATTCCTCTTCTTGCTGGTAGTCTTTTCTCTTACCAGAATACTATGGAATAACTAAGTGTGAAGAAATATGTGTGTAAAATATTAAGGGTTATAGTTGCAATTACTGTTATTTTTTTATTTTGAGAATGTCATATATCAGCATGGGAGGGTATGACAGGTTCATATGATTTTGTTATACTTCTTGGAAAGTAGTTAGGCTGAGTGCCACAGACTAGTGTTTTCTCTTTGCTATTGAGGACAAAATGGAAAATAAAGCCAAACTGAGACAACATTAACACATTTTAGCATCTAATTTAAAGACTCCAATGTTCCCCAACCACCTACGTGGCTAAGAACTGTGGTATGTTATAGAAATAGAAACCCATGCTTCCATTAATAATAGTGTGGTAAAACGACACTATGTCCATGGTGAAAGAGTAAGACAAGAGAAAGCAAAAGAAATAAAAAAAGGGGCTGGGGATTTAGCTCAGCGGCAAAGCGCCTGCCTGGCAAGCACAAGGTCGTGAGTTTGGTTCCCGGTACCGGAGAAAAACAACAACAACAAAAAACAAAACAAAAAAAAAAAGAGAAAGCATGGTGCCTTCAAATACTTTAAAAAGTGGAGTTATGTACTGTCTAATCCCAGTCTCAGAAAAAGGTGCACAGAAAAAAGAGCTGTAAAACAAAACAACTCTGGGTGCATACAGTTTACTGAGCTTCAAAAGTTGTCTCTATCCCTAAACAATTGGCTACTAGCAAATTGCTTAAATTGATACTTGTTTTCCAAACTTTGATTAGAGATTATTTTAATATCTTATTTATGTCATGGAGTATCTGAGATTAAATGAGTTAATATGTAAAGGCGCTTCTACCAGTGCCTGACCCTCAAAAATTATCCTTTATTATTGACAATAGTTTCATCAAAATGTATTAGCACTTGTCATTGTTAGGAGGCTCATAAATACTAGTGGTTTCTTATGGTTTTCAAATTTCAAATGCTAATCCTGTTATTTTCATAAAATTATAAAAAGACACCCAGAGTTCTATTCTATTTAGTTCTTTAAGAAGGTCTATATAAGTTCTTTAAGGAGGTCTGTATAAATTCCTTAGTTCTTTAAGGAGGTCTATATAAATTCAAATAAAAACAGATTTATTTTTGCTATATTTCCTTTTATTCTCTTGTCTTCTGAAAGATTTATGCTACAAATCTGATTCATAGCAGAAATACTGATGGCTGATTTATGGTTCCACTGTAACAAATCAGAAATATCATTCTTACGTTTAAAAGGAGCATTTCCTGGCTATCACCAACAAATCAAAAAATAAGTGCTGGAAAGGTTGTGGGGAAAAAGGAACAATTCTACATTGTCAATGGGGATGTAAATAAGTACAATCACAATGAAAATCAATATGGGGATTCCTCAAAAAACTAAAAATAGAAATTTCATTTGACCCCTCTACACTGCTTCTGGGTATCTTCCTGATATAGTGAAAGTTATCAGGTTACAATCACATATGCACACTCATGGTTCTTGTGTGATTATTGTTTTCAAAATTTCTTTTTTAAAAACTTTCATGAGCAGATGTTTGCATCACATAAGATTACTCTCTTGTGGAGAGTTAGCTCATTGCCTGACACATCTTCACTCATTCTCACCCTCTCCCCTCACCTCTCTTCTCTTCCCCTCCATCTCTTGGCCCCTTTCCCCTTTGAAAGAAATCTGTCTCCCTATTTCTCATTATCTGTCTTTATTATGCTCATTATTTATATTTTTTGGTTTCTCATGTTTATAGCAGCACAACTCAAAATAACTACATCTTTCAATTTGGCAGGCTCTGTGCCCATCAACAGAAAAATGGATAAAGCAAGTGTGATATATACAATTATTAGAGTACTACTCAGTCATAAAGAAGAATAAATTTGAGTCATTTATGGCAAATAGATCTACTTTTGACAATAATGCTGCATGAAGTAAATCAGATACAGAAAGTTAAGCATGCATGGTTTCTCTTATATGAGAAACCCAAAATATGGATAACTTCAAGAACAAAATAAAGGATAGAAGGCTGGGAAACTAACTTTGTGGCAATAAGAAGAGTTCTGGGGGTAGGGAAGAGAAGATGAGGAAGGAAAGTGAAATAAAGTTATTAAAATGCCATATGTATATGCACCAGCCCCTGACCACGAAGGTAGTCACTGTGTATCACAGACATCCACTAATGAAGAAGAAACTTAAAAAATAAAACAAGTATTTCCCAGGATTCTATATGAACTAAGCGGGATCACATGAAACACTATTTGAAAAAGCAAAGGTTATTAATGCCCCCCCCACTCTTCTCTAGCAAGACTCACAGCTGTGGTCTTGTCTGGGTGAGCATTATTCCTTTTTTGATGGCTGTTACAGCTTTTCCTCAATAATGAAAGACACAGACATCAGAAGCTTTTGTTGAACCAGGAGTCAACTCCACTGCACAATCCCAGCAGTGCTG
Organism: Chinchilla lanigera; assembly: GCF_000276665.1. Lineage (NCBI taxonomy): Eukaryota > Metazoa > Chordata > Mammalia > Rodentia > Chinchillidae > Chinchilla > Chinchilla lanigera. The sequence goes on along the minus strand of NW_004955550.1, from coordinate 777,707 downwards.
CATGCTCCATGGTGTCCCTTTGGTTTACATTCTGATGCAAGGGGGAAAAGTCTTTAAGAAGAAGCCACACTATTCTTCAGAGCCCAGACCTCCATCTCAGAGAATTTCTTGCTGTGTGCTGGACATAACTGTTATAAGCTGTAAATTGTTAGGGGTAAAATGAAAGAAATGAGTCATTTTGGGTCCTTCAAAAGAATATAAGGTCATATTCACTGAGGTGCCAACTGTTTGTAGGTGAACAGCTTTAGTCAGAGGCTGCTCAGTGCTGCCCTTTCTTCAGGAATAATGGAATCCAGCTGGATTTGCCTTGGATCAGAAATCCCCTGAACTGTCAGCAGGAGTTTGATGTGCCTGGGGCTTGGTGGTGGGGGAGGGCCATGCTCTGTCTCTAGGATATGGACATACAAATGTGAAGCAGACTTGTCCAGAGGAACCATGAACACAAACCACATGTATCATCTAAATATTTCTAGATACCACAGAAATTAAAACGAAGAAATAAAATTAATTTTTGTTCAATAGTGACTCAATATATTGAAAATAGCATTGCAAAGTGTAATCAATATAAAATCATTACCAGGGTATTTTGCATTCATTTTTGTTCCTATCAATATGGAAATTTTTATACTTAGAGAACACATCAATTTGAAAGACGTATTTTGAATGCTCAAGTCACATGTGCATAGTGGTTACCATTTTGTGCAGCAAAGCTCTGAGGTATCTCCTATTATCCTTGTAATGGGAGTATGTGGGAATACATTAGGCTTAGCATACTGAGAGCTTTCAACAGTAACCTAAGACAAATGAATTGTGTTTCCTTTGTTCTTTCTTTCTTCACTACTACCTTCTTCCTTGAAGAAAGACTGAATTTAAAAAATGGTCTTTAGAGGGGAAGGAGAGATAAAAATCTGGAAGCATCAAAAGAGTCAAGAAGAATCCTCTCCTACTTGCAGTGCAGGTAAATCAGACCATCTGGAGAAGAGGGTCACAAGGGATTAGTATTGCAGTGGACTGTGGGGCTGGAATGGTTGACAGGGAGATAAAAGGGAAATTTGTTGGGTACTGGTGAAGCTCTCTAGCCTTTCCTTCAATCTTGTTGATAGTGGGAAATAGACAAATAGATTTATGGTTACAAACACAGAACTCTGGGGCAGGATAAGCTCCTTAAACACTCAGTTATGTACTAAGCAGCATGGTATTAATAACTCCTAGATGTGTAGGATAGGATATTCTTTTGTTTTTTGAGTAATTAATGACTTCTGAAAGTGCAGATGTGTCTACAATCCCAACTGAAACAGAGACAACAAAATATCATAATAGGATCTCAGAGGAGAGGTGTAAGGAGAGGACAGGTTTGGGGAGAGTGGGTGGGAAATGTCAGAGAACGTTGCACAGAGAAACCAACATATGAGCTGAGTCTTGAATGATGAAGATTTTTACATGGAAGGTGGGAGGGTATGGAGGATGATGCTACATGTATGTGGAGTTGCACACACAACTGTCCAACTCTAAAACTGAGTGCAGAATGAATGTGGTGGTCCTCAAAAGAGATGAAGTTAGAAATGCTAGAACTCAGATATGCTCCTGAGGTAGAACTTGATCCTATAAGGCACAAGAAAATACATAAGAATTGAATACAAGAGAATAAAATGATATGATTTACATTTCTGAAAATTTGCTATGCTTAAGATTTTGTGTTACTCAATTACTTGATGCCATAATTTAGCTCATTTTCTCCTCAAATATGTTGTAAAATGTCCACTTAATTTTACAGAGCAGTTTAATTAAAGCTAATTGTATTGTTGGAATCTTCTGAGAATTTCACAATTCCCCTTGGATAAACTGGCAATGTCTCATGGTCTTAAAATGTCATGGTGGGAAGTCCATTTACATTAATGTCTACAGATTTAAAAATCGATGAACACAGTCAGGCATGGTGGTGCACACCTATAATTGCATGTTGACCTAGTCTAAGCAATCTTACTGAAGGGCCACAATGGCCAGAGCAAACATCTCTGAGGATAATTGCTTTTAATTCTGCTGACTGTTGTCCTGCAGATTCTGTTATAAACTTTAAGTATTATTTCAGGAGTCCTGAGCTATTGTCCAGCAAGTCTCTTACTTTTTGCATTCACTTCAATCACTGTTTTGGTCAGAGTCTCCCACAAAGGATAGATAACAGGAAATAGAGAGATAGCTCTAAATGGGAAGGACACAAAGAGATGAAGGGAAGGGGGAGGGGGAGAGGGATAAAAAGAATTAAGATGTGTCATGTGTGTGTACCAATGCCCATGAGAAATGGGATCATTATATACTACACACATGTACTAATAAAAAATAAAAATTGAGAAAAAAAATAAAGCAACAGATTTTTTGAGTACAGTGATTCTACCTTTTATTATAGAAATGCTTTGACTGGAAAAGAAAACACGAAACCCATTTGAAATGCATAAAATAATGAAGGTAAAAGCCAATATGCAATTGGCAAGCATAACTCTTAGCTTTGTTAATACTAAATTGATTGCATTAGTTTCAGGATTTATATAAATTTCCAAAATGAAAAACCAATAAATTGATGAATAAAAATTGCATAAAATTTTACTATAATGGACCCTTAAGATTATGGTTACTCTTCATTTATGAGATAGTCTGAGGGTTGTTCCTGTGTAGTGAGTCACACTTTTATGGAATCAAAGACTTGGATGTTTCAGAAAATAGTTATCCTTAAATGAGAAAATGTCTGTATTCCCATAAGAATAATGATAGAAGGATTCCAGTTGGAGTCTCCACCCTCTGTGTGCCTGGCACAGACCAGAGTTCTTCACTCGGAAGTCCCATGAACTGCTCTCACAGGGATTCACTTGCTGGCTCTCTCTGCGTGTGCCTAGTGTGGAGTGAGGTACTGGACCAGAGGCACTGGGGGCTGTGGCACTGCGGCTTGTGTTTGGGCTTTGCCTGTGCCCTGACGTCCTGGGTGGTTGCAGACATGGGCAGCCTGTGAGCGCTGTTGGTGCAGCCTGCGTCTAACTCCTGTGTGGACTGGAGACTCAGAATCAGGTGGTCCACAAATTGTCAACCTTGCAGATCATGTCTTGGTTTGCCTGTACCCTGAAAAGCCTGGGGACATTGATCCACTGGTCCAGGACTGAGCTACTAGTGCAGCTCAATCCTGGGTCATACACATGTCCTGGTCTACAAGGGGTCACGGGATCAGATGAACTGCCATCAGATGGCAGCACGGTCTGTGTCTGAGACCTGGGAGAACTAGATACACTTCACTATCTGTGGAAAAACCCCAGAATAAGTAGTGAATCTCAGCAGACACTGAGGGGCAAGCCTGACCACTAGGAAAACTAGGGACACTAGTGGCCTTTTCTAAGTTGCCAGGGAAGAGGGAGACTGAGCTTTCTGAATCCAGGATCAAGCATGGCAAGACGAAGGACTAAAGCACAATCTCAGAATTCCACAACACTCAGAACAAGTCCAGGAGACTTCAACATAAGAGAACTTGGTGAACACATGCATGAAATTGCTGAAATGATTGCAATGGAGGTGAAGAAACAACCTTTTCAGACCATAGAAGAGATGAGATCACAAATAATCTCTCAGGCAAAAAATGAAATGACAATAATAATGAAAGAACTACTCAGCACATCTGAAGAAGAAACATATAAGAAAGTAGAAGAACATAGGCAGTGGATGGAAACATGAAATGAAAAATATAGAAATGACTTAGAATACATGAACCAGATTCAAAGAGACATCGAGGAAATCAAAGCTTCCACAGAAAGCTGCAAAAATAGCTTGAATGAAGCCAAAGATAGAATTTCAGATTTTGAAGACAGCATGGAAGCTAGTGAATGTGAAAGAAAGGACCTCTTAACATTAACATGGAACCAGGAAAAATCAATTCAACAGCTGCAAGATGAGGCAAAGAGGAATAATGTACAACTAATAGGAGTCAACAAAACAGCAGAAGGTAACACAAATGACATAAAAAGAATATTTGCAGAAATAATAGCAGAAAATTTTCCAAGCATGGAAACAGATCCTGATATATAGGTAAATGAAGCCTATAGAACTCCAACTAACCATAACCAAAATAAAACTACACCCAGACATATAATAGTCAATGTCCCAGATCTCCAGCAAAAGAACAGAATATTAAAAGCTGCTAAACAAAAGAAACAGATTACCTATAAAGCCTATCAGAATCATGGCAGACTTCTCAACACAAATCATCCAATTGAGAAGAGCTTGGAGTGAAGTGTTACACGTCCTGAAACAAAACAGCTTCCAACCAGGACTGATATACTCTGCCAAACTATCTTTAAAATTCAATGGAGAAATAAAATATTTCCATGATAAAGAACAACTGAAGAACTTCCTGAGTGTCAAACCATCATTGTAAAGAGTACTAAAACATATTCTAGAGGCCAGGCATGGTGGCGCATGCCTGTAATCCCAGCACTCAGGAGGCTGAGACAAGAGGATCATTGTGAGTTCGAGATAATGCTAGGCTACAAAGTGAGCTCAAGGCCAGCCTGAGTGGCATAGCAAGACCCTATCTCAAAAAGAAAAAATAAATAAATAAAGAAAAGATATTTTAGACAGAGCAAAAAATGATTGCAACTTCCAGAACAAAAATAGAAAGGAACCAACAAGAAGAGCAAGCAATTAAATAGGTAGGCAAAGTAAGAAACCAATAGTAAGCGAATAACATAACAATGATAAGTCAACACATATCTGTTACAACCATAAATGTAAATGGCCTCAATTCACCAGTCAAAAGAAACAGACTGGCAGAGTGGATTAAGAAATAAAATCCAACAATACGCTGTATACAGGAAACACATTATACAAAAAGGAAAGCCATAGACTCAAAGCCAAAGAATGGAAAATGATCCTCCATGCAACAGGAACCCAGAAAAAAGCAGGAGTAGCTATTATGTTTCCAGACAATGTAAACTTCAAACCAAGAACAATCAAAAGAGATAAAGAAGGTCACTACATACTAGTTATCAGAAAACTGCAAGAGAAAGAGATAACAATCATAAACATGTATGCACCAAATATTGGAGCACCAAAATATATAAGACAAATTTTAACAGACATGAAAACCCATGTAATTAATAACACTGCTGTAATAGGGGACCTCAACACCCCATTGACACAAAGAGATAGGTCAACTGGCAAAAAGTCAGCAAGGAAATAACAGATCTGAACCAAATCTGTGAACAAATGAACTTTGTAGGTGTATACAGAGTGTTCCACTCTACCACATCAGAATACACATTTTTCTCAGTTGCACATGGGTCTTTCTCTAAAATAGACCATATTCTCTCCCATAGAGAATACCCTCCAAGATGCAAGAGAATTGAAATTATTCTATGCATATTATCTGACCACAGTGCAATGAAATTGGAAATTAATGACAAAAGGAACTCCAAAAACTCCATAAACACTTGGAAATTAAATAACAACCTCCTGAACAACCAATGGGTCACAGAAGAAATTCAACAGGAAATTTAAAAATACCTACAAACAAATGAAAATGTAAATACCACTTACTGAAATATTTGGGATGCAATGAAAGCAATCCTCAGAGAGAAATTTATAGTGGTGAATTCACACATAAGGAAAACAGAAAGAGAACAAATAAGTAGCCTAATGCCACATCTTAAACTTTCAGGAAAAGAAAAACAAGTCAGGCCCAAAGCCCAAAGAAGGGAGGAGATTATAAGGATTAGGGAAGAAATTAATGCAACTGAGAGAAAGAAAACCCTCCAAAAAAATAAATGAATCAAAGAGTTGGTTCTTTGAAAGAATAAATAAAATTGATGAACCCCTAGCCAACCTTATCAATAAAAGGAAGGAAAGAACACAGATTCATGCAACAAGGAATGAAAAGGATGAAATTACCACAGATTCCACAGAAACTCAGAAGAGTATAAATACCTACTTTGAAAATCTTTACTTCCATAGGATGGAAAAGTGAGAAGAAATGGGCAGATTCTTAGACATGTACGAATTACCAAGGTTGAGTTAAAAGATATCAAATTCCTGAACAACCCAATATCAATTAATGAGATTGAAAATGTGATTAAAAACCTACTGACAAAGAAAAGCCCAAGCCCTGATGGATTCACAGCAGAATTTTAGAAGAAATTTAGAGAAGATATAATACCAACACTCCTCAAACTCTTCAATGAAATTGAAAAAGAGGCAATTACATTTGTATTTGTAAAAGATCCAAACCAAGAAAGAGAGCTACATTTACAGCTGCATAAATACAGCTGCATCTGTATTTATTAGCTCCCTAATAAATACAGATGCAAAGATACTCAACATCTTCGCCGAGAAAGACCCAATCAAGAAAGAGAACTACAGACCAATCTCCCTAATGAGTATAGATGCAAAGATACTCAATAAAATACTAGCAAATAGAATGCAGCAAATCATCAAGAAAATCGTACACCATGACCAAGTTGGATTCATTGCAGGAATGCAGGAATGGCTCAATATTTACAAATCAATTAATGTTGTACATCATATAAATGGAGACAAAGAGAAAAATCATATGATCATCTCAATAGATGCAGAAAAAGCTCTCAACAAAGTCCAACATGCATTCATGATAAAAACTCTAAGAAAGTAGGAATAGATGGTTGTTACCTCAACCTGATCAAAGCTATCTATGACAAACTAATAGCCAACATCATACTAAATGGACAAAAACTGAAAGCTTTAACTTTAATCAGGAACAAGACAAGGATGTTCGCTGTCACCACTCCTGTTCAACATAGGCCTGGAAGCATTAGCCAGAGCCATTAGACAAGAGAGAGAAATATAACAAATAAGGATAGGAAAGGAAGAAGTAAAACTATTACTATTTGCACATGACATGATACTTCACATGGAAGACCTGAAAAACTCCGCAAGAATACTCCTTGAATTAATCAACAAATTCAACAGCATAGCTGGATACAAAGTCAATACCCAAAAATCAATAGCATTCCTATACACAAACAACAAACAGACTGAGAGAGAAATTAAGGTAACCATACTTTTCACAATAGCATTCAAGAAATAGAAATATTTAAGTATCAATCTAACAAAAGAAGTAAAAGATCTTTTCAATGAAAACTACAGTACTTTGAAAAAAAGAGATCGAAGAGAATCTCAATAAAAGGAAGAGTATCCCTTGCTCATGGATAGGAAAAGCCAATACTGTGAAAATGGCCATAGTACCAAAATTATTGTACAGATTCAATGCAATTCCCATTAAACTACCACTAGCATACCTCACAGATCTAGAGAAAATATTCCTAAAATTCATCCTGAACCAGAAGAGACTCAGAATAGCACAAGCAATCCTGGGCAACAAGGACAAGTCACATGGAATCACTATCCCTGACCTGAAATTATAGTACAAAGCCAGTGTAATGAAATCAATATGGTACTGGCTATAAAACAGACTGGAAGATCAGTGGAACAAGTTGGAGGACACAGACACAATCACAAACACACTGAGCCACATAATCTTTGATAAAGGGGCCAAACTCACTGAAGAACGATAGCCTCTTTAATAAATGGTGGTGGAAAAATTGGCTTGCCCCCTGCCAAAGACTGAAAATAGACCCAAGTCTATCACTGTGCACCAAACTCTAGTCAAAATGGATCACAGATCTCAGTATTAAAATAGAAACACTAAATGTATTGGGAGAGAAAGTAGAAAAAAACCTTGAAGACAGAGGGGTAAGTAGAGAGTTCATGAACAAAAAGCAAACTTCCTGTGAAATACTTCAAAGAATCAACAACTGGGATCTTATCCTACTGATAAGTTTCTGCACAGATAAAGAAATCACCAGCAGAGTAAAAAGAAAACCCACAAACTTGGAAAAATTTTAGCTGACTGTCCCTCAGACAAAGAGCTTCTATCTAGAACATATAAAGAGTTAAGAAACATCAGCCTCCCCCAATCCAAAGATGCAATCTAAAAATGGGCAGGTGAGATGAATACACACTTCTCAGATAAAGAAATATAAATGAGAAATAAATACATGAGAAAACGTTCAACATCATTAGTCATTCAAGAAATGCAAATTAAAACAACATTGAGATTTCATCTCACCTCAGTAAGAATGGCTAGCATTAAGATATCAACCAATAACAAATGCTGGTGAGGCTGTGGAGAAATAGGAACCTTTCTCCACTGCTGGTGGGAATGCAGACTGGTGAAACCACTGTGGAAATCAGTTTGAAGATTCCTCAGCAAACTAGGTCTAGAGGTCCCATTCAACCCAGCTATTCCCCCTCTGGATATTTTCCCAGAAGATCTCAAAACATCATATCACAGAGATATATGTGCACCCACGTTCATAGTGGTGCAATGTGTAATTACTAAAATGTGGAAGCAACACAAATGTCCATCCACTGAAGATTGGAGTAAAAAATTACGGTACTTTTATATAATGGAATATTACTCAGCTACAAAGAAGGATAAACTCGAGGCTTTTATAGGCAAATGGTCACAACTAGAGACCATACTCCTCAGTGTAGTAAATCAGACCTGCGTGTGTAAGAATCATATTGTATCACTACTGTAAGACCTGAAAGAGTGAATAAAATATCAGAGATATGATAGACATTGTGAAACAGTTGGAAAATGCTCAAAATAAAGGGCAATTGGGGTGTGGAAAAAGAGAAGAGAAAGATGGGAAATTATATATGTATGTATATACAGGTTAGCTTACATAGTTGTACTACTGTCATCTATTGCTCTACAGAAAGGAACAGTTAATGATTACTTGTTTGATCAATCTTGTATGTCTCTATTTTTTTCTTGAGAAACTACTTTGAAGATATCAATAAGTAATACAACAACCATTGTTAATTTCCTATTATTTTTATTTTAAAAATAAAAGGAGGAAAATATTAACAGACAGACAACATTTTACAAAATAGCAAAGGAACATTACAGACAGTTCGTAGTTACAAACAGAGTGGTAGGGAATTAACAATGCTTGTTGTATTACATATTGATATCTTTGAAGTGGTTTCTCATGAAAACAGATATAAACATACAAAGATGATCAACCAAGGCCTCACTGACAGTTTCTTTCAGCAAAGAAATACAAGACAGTAGAACAGCCATGTTCACTATCCTGCACATACATACATACATACATACAAACTTTCTCCTTCTTTCCTTTCTCTTTTCCCATATCCCAGTTTCCCTTTACCTTTGAGTGCTTTCCTATCAAAGAAAACCCACAAACTTGGAAAAAATTTTAGCTGATTGTCCCTCAGACAGAGGACTTCTATCTAGAACATATAAAGAATTAAAAAATATCAGCCCTTCCACATTCAAAGACCCAATCCAAAAATGGGCAGCTGAGATGAATACACATTTCTCAGACAAGGAGATACAAATGGCAAATAAATATACGAGAAAATGTTCAACATCATTAGTCTTTTGAGAAATGCAAATTAAAACAACATTGAGATTCCACCTTATCCCAGTAAGAATGGCTAGCATTAAGAAATCAACCAATAACAAATGCTGGCGAGGCTGTGGAGAAATAGGAACCCTTCTCCACTGCTGGTGTGAATACAGACTGGTGAAACCACTGTGGAAATCAGTTTGGAGATTCCTCAGAAAACTAGGTCTAGAGGTCCCATTCAACCCAGCTGTTCCCCTTCTGGGTATTTTCCCAGAAGATCTAAAAACATCATATCACAGTGATGTATGTGCACCTATGTTCATAGCAGCACAATGTGTAATTGCTAAAATGTGGAAGCAACCCAGATGTGCATCCACTGAGGATTGGATAAGAAAATTGTGGTACTTTTATATAATGGAATATTACTCAGCTGTAAAGAAAGATAAACTCGAGGCTTTTATAGGTAAATGGCCACAACTAGAGACCATACTCATAAGTGAAATAAATCAAACATACATGTGCAAGCACTGCATTGTTTCTCTAGTGTAAAACCTGAAAGAGTTAATTTAATCTAGGAGATATGATAGAATTTCTTACAACTTTGTCTATAATTCTGTTTTATTTGTATTGCTGTTATGCTATTTTGTAAGTGGATGTCTGTTTGATAATATTTTTTCTTTTATTTTTTAAAATAAAATAAAAAAGAATAATGATGGAAAAATATATATCATTTGTCTGCATTTTTAGAAAGTTGTTTTGATGGTTCTCCCAGGACTTTTTTCAGTGCATCTTTCATGTCTTTGTTCCGGAGACTGTAGATCAGAGGATTAAAGAATGGAGTCGCCATGCAATAGAACAGTGTCACAAACTTCTGTGTCCCAGGATGGCTCCTAGACCCGGGGCTCACATACATCACCATGACTGAGCCATAGAACAGGGAAACTACCAAAAAGTGGGAAGCACATGTAGAGAAAGCTTTGCTCCTGCCTGAGCCAACTGGTACTCTCAATACAGCTTGCAGAACTAAGGTGTAAGACCCAAGAATGTAGAGAAAGGTGATGAAAATGATGAGTGAGCTCACAGTAGCACAAGTTAGAGTAGTTTTAGGAACTGGCAAACAAGACAGTGCCAGCAAAGGTCCAAGATCACAGAAAAAATGGTCAATGATGTTAGGACCACAGAAGGGGACCTGGGACATCAGAACTGCAGGTATCAGAATGGACAGAAAGCCACCAGCCCAGCATAAGAGTACCAAGCGGGCACACAGGTGGTGAGTCATGACTGTAGGGTAATGCAGAGGTCGACAGATGGCAAGGAACCTATCGAAGGCCATTGCAGACAGAAAGTAGCCCTCTGCAGCACACAGAGAGAAGAAGAAGTAGAATTGGAGCAGGCAGCCAGCATAGGAGATGCTCTTGGTCTGGGAGATGAGGTTGGCCAACATTTTGGGCACATCAGAGCTGACATAGCAGATTTCCAGGAAGGAGAAGTTGGCCAGGAGAATATACATGGGTGTGTGGAGCTTCGGGCTGGACCACACTGCCAAGATGATGGATGTGTTCCCCATGAGGGTCAGGAGATAGATGAGGGAGAAGATGACAGAGAGGAGGATCTGGATTTCTCTGCGGCAGGGGAAACCCAGGAGAATGAAGTGATTCACAGACCCAGAGATATTATTGGCTTCTCTGGTATCCATTCTTCCGATCTTAGGAAAGAAATAAACATTAGTCATTTTCTCTCCTTTGAAAGTTACATTTCTTTCTTCTGACTCCTAGACATCCTTTTCATGTACTTTGATGAGCAATAAATGAAAGGTTCCAAATTCACTCGTTTACCAATGGTCTGGATTAGTCCAATGAGATCAGGGTTTGAGGAAGAACCTGGCTCAGCATGTTACTATGTGCTCCTGTGATCTCCCCCTACTCTATCAATCTAAGTATTTTAGAGTGTAGATTTTACTGACATCACATATTGTAGAAGCTGAATGACTACTGGTGATTAAGTTCATTCTACTTTGGTGTATAATTTCATAATTTACACACTTGTATTAAATAACCTAATACTTTCTTTTAGTTGTGAAGAAAATTTTGTTAGTATTTTGAAAAATTCTCAGTAAAATCACAGGTTAAATATAATCTAAAATCTAATTAGGTCACTATAAAAACAGCATCTTATTATGTTGTATGTAACATAATATTTTTAGGGGACCTGTCTAGGATAGCGACTGAAACTTGGTACTGAGGACCCTGCCATGGATCCATGCTAGCTCATGCATATTAGCTTCTAATGACTGGTGCTTAACTTGTGCCTGCTGGGAAACATGAATTTGACATGGAATAAAAGGACTCCAGTTGGCTTCACTCCTTTGCTGAGATGCTGGCCTTCTAGTAGGAACATCTGTCTCTTAGCTCAAAGATTCCTCATCTTGATTACTGCACTGGTACTGAATTGTCTTATAAAATAATAAAGTAAAAAATAAGAAAGAAATAGGAGCACATATTTAACATCAGTATAGAGTATCTGAAAGAATTTCCAGAATTAGCAAGATCTATTTCCTTCTAACACAACAACTAAAATCTGAGGTTAGACTGATCTGAAGTTTTCCGGGCTTTGGTGGAAGAAATAGGCCTAAAACCTGACAATGCAGTGACCGAGCCTTCCTCTCAGGCCTTTCCTCAAGTCTCTGCTGTCAGGACCCTCAGGTTTTCTGTCAGGTCAGATGGTTACAAAAGTATCCCTTGCTTATATTGGTTGTTACCATCAGCTGCCAAATTGTGGTAAAATATTCTTGTGTTCCCTCAGAGAGACTGAACAAGCAACACGGAGTGGCAGATTGGCAAGTGAAACTGTATCAAAAACCAGATTAAATAACCCTAAGTTATTGCAGGCTGATCAGGCCCACAATCTCCCAACCCAATGAACAGTGAATGCTTAAATAAATGAGACAATGGAAATGATTTTAGGGCTCCAGAAGGAACTAACTCTCTTACAGATTTGATATTCTGAGTTAGCCAAAGACTTCTCTGGGCAGCCCATATTTATTTGGTTTTCAAACAAAGGAGGATACTCAAGAAAACACGGGAATCTAGCAGGACCTTGGGAAATATTTTCCCAAGTAGTAAATTATG
>NW_004955550.1:759197-765033 GCF_000276665.1 Chinchilla lanigera | reverse complement strand
GTACCGGGAACCGAACTCACGACCTTGCGCTTGCCAGGCAGGCGCTTTGCCGCTGAGCTAAATCCCCAGCCCTAGATTGGTATTTATTATAGAAGTGTGGAGTCTGCAGCTGCAGTCTCCTTATAATTAATTTGGGTTGGAGCCAAATGTCCTCAGCTGTGGCCTGATCTTGTCCTTTATGGAGTCTCACCTTCACAAGCCAATACAGGCTTCAGCGGTGACCAGTGACCCATAGAGGTTTATTTACTATGAGTCAACTGCCCATCTTTAGACAAGGTGCCTAAACTTCAGACAATTCCCAAGTCAACATGAAAAGCCAATTGATTAATATTAAATCCTGCTTAGAGCTGCTTCATGGTGGTCTCCGTCAAAATTGTAATTTATAAACCAAGGTTGTACACTCACTGGAGGAGGATTTGTTTCACTGACTGGAACCACACTGGATACCTTCAGTTGCTGTACTTGAGATTTAAATGAAATTCTCTTGCATGACCACCATCTTACTTATACATTTGGACTGACTATGGTGAGCAAGGATGCATTTTACAGGACAAAGAAACATGATAAGGAAAGATGAACAGAGAAAAGCATATATGTTTCAGGGATACTGTATTCAAAAGAGAACCCTACACTTTACATAGTTGTTAAAAGCAATTTAAAGTCACCTCACAGGTAAGGGAAGAATAAGGAGCCCTTCAGAAAAAGACTGATGTTTTGTGGGTGGCTCTTGAATGAGTAGTTACTAATCAGAAATTAAAGGATGAAAGAAAATGTACACAAAGAAAAATAGAGAAAGAAGTGGATGTTTTTTTGGGCTGAGGATATAGCTCAGTGGTACAAGCGCCTTCCTGGAAAGTGTAATGTCCTGAGTGTGATTACTGGTACCAAAACAAACAAACAAACATAGTACAATTTATAACTATTCTGACTTCCTTCCTCTCTGACTCAGGAGCAGGCTTCTTGTTCTTCCAGGGACCCCCTCCTGCCTACTCTCCTCTGTTCCATTCTTTCCCTGTCCAGAGTCATTCTGGGTTATACCTATGACCCAATGCTTATTTTTCCTTTTACTGGAAGAATATGGATTTTAAAATTGTAATTACATTTAATGAAAATAATGAGCCATTACTTACACATGGTTTTCCTCTTCTGAAATGAAATGGTGCCTAATAGCTTCTATCAGCTTTTTATCTGGAAGATAAGGTAAAACAGGCTGATGACATCTCAGGTACTTCTGATAAGTTTTTCAAATATTTCTAGAATAGACATTTAAGATGCCATACAAGAAGGAAGGGAGGTTTATGAAATAATTCTACACTACTTATATGCTAATATATAATATAAAATATATTTATACATAAAAATAGAAAGAGAAATTTACAGTCCTCTTTATGTAGCAACATTGCACTGCTGCAGGTAGCTAAGGGCTCCCTCATACACCCTCTTAGAAATACTAAGGTCCGTTTACGCATTGGAACGATACAGAGATTAGCAATTTTGCATTCTGGTGACACCATGCCGCAGTTTAACTTCACAGAAAATTATATTTAGATGTTACACAGAAAAGAGTAGAGTGCCAGGAAACTATCTCTTTTGTTTATTTTTATGTTTCTCTTTCTGACCTCAAATTGTCCCTGGAGGCTGCCCTTCCAGAACAGCAGAGACACTCGTGGTGTCTCACTCCATTCCCCTAGTGTGCTTTTTCTTCAGTGATGAGCTCAAAGGTGAAAGGGCCTCTCCCTGAATTCACTGGTAGGACTCTCAGCTGGTGACGACCCTGCTGGTTTGTAGTTTATCTGACCATTTCCAGAGTGGCTCTGGATTAAAAGCAAAGCCAAACCAAACCAAACCAAACCAAACCAAACCAAACCAAACCAAACCAAACCAAACCAAGCAAAACAAAACAAAACAAAACAAAACAAAACAAAACAAAACAAAACAAAACAAAATAAAACTCTGTAGCTTAGCTTCAGTAGAGGGTTAAAGTCCACCTTATTGAGCCTCATGGGCATCAGTACCACCCTAATTATCCACTAAGTGTAACCTCTCTGGCCATTTCTATCTGTATGATGGAATTAAAACTCAGTCTCAACCCTGATCTTATTACATATTATATAACGCATTGAAATCTCACACTGTACCCATAAATATGTAAACTTTCTACAAGTCAATTAAAATATAAATATATTAAAAATAAATTAGTCTCCTCCATTTGTCTGCTAGGATCTTGAAGCAGGAGTTGATGCCTACTGGCACTGCCCAGTTGCCTTCAGACTTTGTGAGTACAGAAACTCCTGGGGCACATATAACATTCACCGAGTCTTGGCATAAACTTGCCCCCAAGGATTTTATGTCCTTTGTATATTTTAAAATGATCCTCTGGCCTAATGGGTATAAGTACTCCTTTCATTATTTATTTCATATTCAAATAACAATTTTAGTACTTACAACATTTCATTTATTGTGCCACTAAATTTCACATACATTATCTAGCATAAACCTCATAAAGTTCTTTTGAAAACAGTCTAACCATAATAAATGCTCAAACAGAAGCTGGAGGAAGTTAGAGTTTAGATTTGGCTGTAATTTAATTTGTTCTGTATCTTTTTTTTCTGCTAGTAGTGAAAAGTCATTTCTCACCTGCTGAGACTATATATTTTGCTTTCCTGGGCACTGCTATACCTTGTGATCACAATGAGATTTATGAACATTATTTTGGTTCATATATAAATCTTCTTACTTCCAACACTATAAATATGCTCAGAAATGGGTCTTTATAACTGAAATTATTGTTTATGTAGGCGCAAACAATTTTACTGACAAATTGAGTGCCCATCATGAACTATGATTATTTAAAATGATCATTGACATAAGGAATGCTAAGGAACTCCCTGGTAATGAAATACTTCAGCAATAGTTTTAGCAAAAATCACTACGCAGACATATAGCTTTTAGTTCCTTTCACTTTTTTTCTTAAGTAAATCTGTGGCAGGCAGGACCTCCCCATGAAGTGAGGTATTTTTGACCTCTGGAGTATGGTTCATTGGAAGGTTGGAGTCAAACTGTCTTAGTTGCTTTTCTTGTTGCCAAGACACAATATCTGACACCCACAAGTTAAAGAAAGAATGGTTTGCTTCACCACACAGTTTGTAGAGGTTTCAGCCCATAGTACACTGGCTCCAAACCTATTTGTTGGTTCCATTCACATGCAGGGTGAGCCTTCCGATCATCCTATGCTAAAGCAATCATGGGACTAACTTAGTTTACACACCCTTAATCATATTCACACACCCTATGTCCAGCCACATCCAGAAAGCACTACCTATGAATGCGTGAGGCTCTGGAAGTATTTAGATACCAGCTATAACGAAGACCCACTCTTACATGTCATCTGCTTCTGCCATAGCATTTTAAATTGATTTGGGCTCCTTCTCTCTCTTTCTAATACCTGGTCACTTTATCAAGACTATGAGATAGCCAAAACCAGCTAGAATATCCCTAATCCAAGGTGAGAATCTCAGAGAGAGAGGAAGGAACTACTCACCGTCTTTATTGTCCACGTGCTGTGGAGAGACACCTACCAATGCTTTTCTGAGCAGCTTGAACCTGGTTCTTGAACTTCTGCCCCCATTTCCTGTGTCTTCTCCAAGTGCTGACTTAAAAGTAGACTAATTTTCTAACTTGGAAGTGCTGGTGGGACACCTGGAACTTTTGGACTCATTAATGCTTTCATACTGTTCTGTGGAGTCCTTTTAGCCTCCTCCCTCATTGACTTGTTTATGAGAAACTTCTTTTGATCCTTGTCACTTTGATGGTATTTGTTTAATTACTTTGTTGTCTATCATGTATCTATCTATCTATCTATCTATCTATCTATCTATCTATCATCTATCTATCCATCTTCTATGTTTTATTATTATATTCATGTTGGAATACCATTAATATATGATTTTTCCAATCAGTTTTTACATAATTTTTCCAAATAAAAGTCACCAATAAACTAGTTTTTTCTGACATGTTATGTCCCAAGATGTCTATTTTAAAGAATAATAGACATTTTCCAGATGTTTCAATTTCAGATGTTTTCAAATATAATTTTGAGTCCCCTACTTTTCTCTCACTAACAGTTCTTTCATATTTTATCTATTAATTGTCTTCTTACTTTCCTGTGTTCTCTCACTTGAAGCACTGCTAAGGTAATTAATTGAGTCTCTCTTACATCTCCACCTACCTCACTGTCTTTCATCCAGTTCATGTGTCAATGGGTAGAAGAGCTCAGAACAATGCTCTAGGATTTCCTAACTATGCCATGGTGGATATCACAGGAAAGGATAAGTTCAGGACAAAGGATGATCTGTGTTGTAGCTGCCTTAAATGCAGCGATTCTCCTTTTAGCTATGCCACCCCCTCATCCCAGCTGAAAGCCTCAGTGAGTCTGAAGCTTTGCTCTGCAGGGTATTTACCACCTAACTGATCTTCTTCCCTGGATCTTTAGGTGTCATCTCACCAGCAACTAATTTATTTCCAGGCTTTTCTGTGAAGAGTTGATTTCTAGGACATTTACTTTACTAGTTGTGTTTGTAGGAGCTCCTTTCAAAGCTGAGCCTGATGTAAGGATTGGCTGTGAGTGTTGCTCATGAGAAGTGATCATCCCAAAGAAGAAGGAACACTAAGAATGAGAAGGAAAGGAGAAAAAGGCCAATGAAAATTCAGACTGATACAAGAACCTTCAAAAAGCAAAGGAAATGTCTCCATGCATTTATATTTACTGAATCCCCCATAATATTTCTGTGTTGTAATCACGTGGTCTCTGGTGACTTCTGAGGAACTGTTGCAGAAACTTGAATGGTATGTTGTGCTTCTGGAGTGACACACTGTCAGCATGAGTTCAAATTTACATGAAATCTTCTTATATAGCTCCAGATGTAAAGCTCACCAAAAGCATCTCCTGAAATAATCTTTCAACTCCACATTTACTAAGTATACCATACTAGGAAATTACTAAATCTCAGTAAACTATTAGTTTTATACCACATTAATATGACATTGATATTTTTGATAGTGGCTGAGTGGATGGAAAGAGGGAAATATGAAGACAAGAAATAAAGTGGGTATGATGACACATACCCAGGATCTCAGCATTCACGGTGGCTGAGGAAAGAGGATCAAAATTTCAAGTGCAGCCTGGGGAATTTAATGACTTTGTGAGATCCTAATCCAAATAAAATTAAATAAAATAAACTCAGGATTTAAACTGGGGATTCAATCACCAGTGCTGCCAAAATCGAAATGAAAACAAACAAATCCATTTACTGAATAGCACAAATTATTATTTGTAACCCTATGAATAGTTCACCTCTTAAAATGAAGCAGAAAGAATTGATGGTCAAATATTGTTAACATCATATTCTTATGAAATCTTAAACTTGGCAAAAGTTATTAAATAATTTGGATCTTATTCTGTTAAGTGGCAGTAAGATGCTACATGAGATGAAAGTTTCCCAGGGATGCAGGCAGAGAGCTACAAGGGGTCTAATTAATTATTATTTCAAAGTTTTTGTCAGTAGAAACCAGACACCTGCATTCACAACCAGCTGTACATTTTTTAAGGCAATACACATCTTCAGTTTTCCCAGTGTTCTAAGAAAACAAAGGAGGCTCATGATTGCTAAGTAGAGGGCCCTGACAGTGATGAGTATCTCTGATTTGGTGCTGAAGGAAAGCAGTTATTCTGAGGTGTGGGAAAAGGATAAAGTCTGTTATGGTATGATAAGTGAGAAAACAATCCAGCTAGACTAATATTCAGGGTTTAGGGAGTGAGAGAAGGGAAACTCCAGGG
>NW_004955550.1:744400-758804 GCF_000276665.1 Chinchilla lanigera | reverse complement strand
CTTCTCCTTCTTCATCTTCCTCACCTTCATCGTCATCATCATCTGCTTATTTCTCCCACTGTGGAATACAATTGAAACATTTAGCACATTTCCCGTGATTGTTAGCAGTCTCCCATGGAGCAAGGGACCACAGAGCAACGCCTAATTGAGAAGGGCAGAGGAAGGGAAAGCCAGTTCTATGACAAATAAAAAATCAGTGACAGTGCCTCCTGGGATCCAGGAGAAAGAAAAAGAAAACTTTTACTATTTCTGCAGCCAGAGGTGAAACAGACGATAGAAATCAAGACCTGGGACAGTAGCCTTTTGGAAAAGTCTGTGAAGGGAAGACATGGAGAAATCTGAAATATTTACCATCTGAATCTACCCAGATAATCAGGCCCACAGAGATCTGCAGGGGGCATGATCGAAGCGTGAAATCAGGACATGTGTGAGGAGGGAGCAACAATCCACAAAGCTTTAGAGAGGCATTTGTCTCTCCCATGAGGGGAAATTGTGGGACTTGTGGAAGCAGACAGTAACACCAGTAAGAAAGAGCTGTGTGGAAGATCTGGGTTAGTGCTATAACAAACTGTGCAAAGGTGATTACTCTTTTTTCTATTGTCATTTCAGAAATTGAAGTTATTGTAAAATTGCTATTTTGCGAAATTTGGGCTACCCTTGGTAGTTCTTGCTTTTCCCCCCTCCTATTTCATTCTTTATTTTTCAGTCTTCTTTACTGGTATTTGATGATTATAAAAATTTAAATTTCAAGGGTTTCCCCTTTAGTCGCTCTTTTAGTTGATCTTCCCACTTGTCCTTCAACTCTTTCCCTGCTTTATTCTCAATCCTTCTCTGATCTTCACAATCTCTTCTCCTGGCCTTGCCCTTTCTTTTCTCTATCTATTTAATGAAATAAACACAGCAAAGAACTGTAGAAGTACATTAGAGGGCAAGAATTTCCCAGTTCTATAAATTAAATATATCATTTAAAGACAAATCAGGGTAATTCTTAACAAAATTTGGCTTAGAGGAACCAAACAAAACTACCAACAAACATTTATAAGCAACAGTATTTCCCCCCCGCATCTGAAACTACATTACCACTCTTTTGCATACATCCTCTTGATAACATAAATACTCTCCTCTACCCCCTTTATCTCTGTTACACAATAATTCCAACAGAGCACAAGTTTCTATTTTTTAACCTACTGACATATCTCTTACTTTCCCTTCTTCCCATTGACATACTCCATTCCCTTTACTCTCTCTCTCTCTCTGCCCTTCTCTACACATTACTTTTACCAGTACAACTAAGTCAGCAAGGAATATTGACAGAAGGGCGAAATTATCAAAACAAGTTTTATGTTTATGATTGATGTAAGTTTGGTTCTGTTAACATTGTTATAACCAGTAGAAATTCTCTCCTTACAAATAATGACAGGACTCACCAATTAAATTGTAAAGCTTATAGGAATAAACAATGTCCCTAAGTAAACAAAGAAATGAAAACATCACTGGAAAATAAAATTTAGCCAAAGACATCTTTATATTGATAACAAATTCTCCTCACTCTATTTGATCTCAAACTTCAACATCAAAAAAGACAAAGACCCAAATATATATATGTGAAACATATACACAGGAACATGAAAAAAACAAAGCAAAAAATGTACCCAGTGACTCCCAACTCTCCTAACTCAGATCCAGGCACACTGGTGGGGAGGAAAGCTAAGATCAGATGCCAGAGATCTACAAGGTGATTAAAGAAGAGCTAAACAAACTCAGTAATTTTAAAGTGAGTATAACCCAAAATATGATGGACCCAACATACAAACTACCCAATGTAGACATGGGCAAAACAAATAAAAATTTGAAAGAGCTGACCAAAATGATTGCGATCATAAAATTCAGAGCTAAAAATTTGTACCGAATTTAAAAATTATAGAAATGAGCAATGTGAAGAAAGTTTTGGAATTTAAGAAAAAATGAAATCATGATGAATTACTCACAGAAGCCTCACAAACAATAAAATAACAAGAAATACTAATCCAAAAGCTACTAGATGAAGCTAAGAATACTACTCTAAGGGGAATTGGAATTGGAGAGAATGAGAAGACAGCATATGTGTAATAAAAATTATTTATAAAAACCATAATAGAAATCTTTCCAAGTATGCAAAAAGATTTCAATATACTGATGAGGCTTATACAACACAAATTAATCATGATAAAAAAGGTTCCACAAAACATATTGCAGTCAAAAACCCAGATGTCTAACCAAAAGCAAAACAAATCACATATAAAGGTAAACCCACCAAGATTATTGCAGGATTATTTAAAAGCCAGGAAAGCTTAAAGTGAGGTGTTTTAATCCCTAAAAGAAAACAATTTCCAGGTGAGTATATGCTGCAAAACTATCTTTCAAATTTGATCTAGAAATAAAGACATTACATGACAGAGCATCTGAAGAGGTACATGAGCACCATCCTGCACACCAAGGACAAACAAAAAACTACAGAATGTCCTAGGCAGAGATAAGGAAGCCCCAGTGAACATAGACAGAAAAATTCTCAGTAAGATACTGGCAAATGGAATGTAGCAAATTATCAAGTAGATTATACACTATGACCAATTGGGATTCATCCCAAGAATACAGGGATGGTTCGACATATGCAATCAATCAATGTTAAACAGCATGTCAATGGAGCCAAAGACAAAAATCACTTAATCATCTCAAAAGATGTAGAAAACATTTAGACAAAGTCCAACACCCCTTCAAAATAAGAACCCAACAGAAAATTGGAATACATAGTTGTTATCTCAATCTGATAAAGCCATTTATGACAAACCAACAGCCAAATGGTCAAGAACTGAAAGCTAAGACAAAACTTAGACAAAATGTTTAGACAAAGTCCAACCAACAGTCAAAGAGACAAACCAGCAGCCAAATGGCCAACAACTGAAAGCTTAGACAAAGCTTAGACAAAACGTTTAGATAAAGTCCAACACCCCTTCAAAACAAAAACCCACGAGAAAATTGGAATAGGTAGTTGTTATCTCAATCTGATAAAGCCATTTATGACAAACCAACAAACCAAATGGTCAAGAACTGAAAGCTTTCACTGTAAAATCATGTAGGACACAAAGATATTTACTATTACTCTTCTTATCTAATATAGTTCTGGAAACATTAGTGAGAGTAATTAGACAACAGAGAGAAATAAAACCACAAGGATAATAAAGGAAGAAGTTAAATTATCATTATTTGCAGATGACATGATATTTTACATAGGAGACCCCAAAAACTCCACCAAAAGACTTACAGATTTAATCACCAAGTTCAGCCATGTAGCTGGATACAAAGTCAACATTCAAAAATCAATAACCTTCCTGTACACAAATAGCAAACTCACTGAGGGAGAAATTGGAGAAATGGTGCCATTCATAATAACATCAAATAAAAAAAGAAACACTTAGGAATTAATCTAACAAAGGAAGTAAAACATGTCTACAATGAAAACTACAGTACTCTGAAAAAGGAGATCAAATAGGATATCAGAAAATGAAGATGTACTTTGTTCATGGGGAGGAAGGATCAACATAGTGACAGTGGTCTTACTCCCAAAATTGTTATACAGACTTAATGCAATCTCATTCAAAACAACATTAACATACCTCACAAAATTATAGAAAACAATAAAAAAAAATTCACTTGGAACCAGAGATTTAGAATAGAAAAGGAAATTCTGGGTAACAAATGCAAGGCATGGGGCATCACAATTCCTGACTTGAAATTGTACTGTAGAGCTACTGTGGTAAAATCAGCATGATACTAGAAAAAAAATCAGGCCAGAGGACCAATGGAACAGATTAGAAGATGTAGAAACAACTTCAAACACACTGAGCCACTTTATCTTTGACAAAGGGGCCAAACACATTCACTGGAAGAAAGATAGCCTCTTTAATAAATGGTCATGGAAAAACTGGCTTCCCACATGCCAAACTCTAAAACTAGAGCAACATCTATCATCATGTGCTAAACTAAAGTCAAAATGGACCAAATATCTAAATATTAATACAGAAACACTAAATCTGCTGGAAGAGATAGTAGGTAGAAATCTTGAAGACATAGGTGTAGGCAGAGACATTATGAACAAAACCCAGATCACACAAGAAACATAACAAAGACTCAACAACTAGGACCTCATCTTATTAAAAAGCTTTTGCACAGCAAAAGAAATCACCAACAGAGTGAAAAGATAACCTACATAATAGGAAAAAGTTTATACCTACTGTTTTTCAGACAAAGGACTGATATCTAGAAAATATAAAAAATGGAAAAAAATCAGATCCCCTAAATTCAAAGACTCAGTCAAAAGATGGGCATGTGAGATAAATTTGCACTTCTCAGATGAAGTACAAATGACAAATAAACATATGAGAAAATGTAGCACATCATTGGTCATTCAAGAGATGCAAATTTAAACAATGCTTAGATTGTACTTCACTCCAGAAAGAATAGCTTTTATCAAACAATCAACCAATAACAAATGCTACTAGAGTTGTGGGGAAAATGGAACCTTTCTCCAGTATTGGTGGGAGTGCAGATTGGTGAAACCACTATGGAAATCAGTGTGGAGATTCCTCACAAACTAGCACTAGAGGTCCCATTTGATTCAGGTATTCCCCTTCTTGGTAATTTTCCAAAAGATTTACAAACATGATACTAAAGCAATATATGCACATCCATATTTATAGCGACAGAGTTTGTAACAGCTAAATGTTACAAACAACCCAAATGCCCATCAACCAATGAGTGGACAAAAAAGATTTTTAAAAATATAATGTAGTATTACTCTGCCATAAAGAAGGATAAACTTGAGGCATTTATTGCTAAATGGATGGACCTGGATACCATACTCTTAAATGAGATAAATTGTGTACAAATTCTCTATGATGAATGTGATCATTGCATATACCTAAATTGTATGAATAAATTTAATTAAAATTTAAATGTTAAATACTGTATGATTACTTTCATATGAGATAATCAACCATACATAAACTAAAGAAAAAGTTCAAGAAAAACTGTGTTATTTATACACAGTGCAATACTAGTCTGGTGTAAATATGATAAATTTATAGGAAAATGGATGTTGAGACTAGTAGAGGTTAGGTGAAATGTAACAGACACACAAGGTTCAATATTGCATTGTTTCTCTTATTCAAGAAGCCCAAACTATAAGCAAACTAAAGAACAAAATAGAAGATAGATAACAGGAAACACAGAGATAGAGCTTTTTGCAAAAGAGGAGACCAAGAGATGGAGTGATGCGGGAGGGAGGGGGGGGCTGGATAAATAAAGAACTAAGATGTGTTGTGTGCATGCACCACCTCTGCACAGTAAATGTCACTGTCATGCACAACAAACATACTAATAAAGAAAAACAGTAAGATAGAAACGTGAATGTGGAATGCATGTTTTAGATACCTAGAGGGAAGTTATAATATTAAGGAAATATAATCATTTTTGGATTACAATGCAAATATTTTGGGTGAAATGTGAATTAAACTTTTTGCTAATGGAATTATTTTCATTTATTCACATTATATTCATGCTGCTTTTGTGAAATACTACTAAGCAAACAATACAAATCCTCTCAAGAAACCTTTTATCTTCGGTTATGGGACCCTCAGGTATCCATTTCTCAAAATCCTACTGTAAATCTTTGGTTGTTTCTCAAATTGAAACCAGTTTTAGTTGTACTTATCCCTGTGAAATGGGTGACTTCCTTCAGGAAGCTCTGCAAATGCACCTTATTTTCTTATTGTCTTTCATTGCATTTTACAGAGATATCATTGGAAGAAGTGATGAACAGTGGTTTAAATTAAAAGTATTGTCAAAACAAGATTTAGCTATGACAAATTGTACTGCTGTAAACATGGGTGTATATATATCACTGTGGTATTGTCTCCCTAGTGTAAGAGACTGAAAGAGTAAATAAAATCCAAAAGGTAAAAGAGATATTGTGAAAGGGAAAGAAACTGCCCAAAAGGAAAGAACAACTGGGATGACGAAAGGAGAAAGGCAGGGAATATATCTATATAAAATAGCTAAGATAATTGTACTATGAATTTCTATTAGTTTATTGAAAGGGATAGTTAATGCTTAATTTTTTGATCAACTTTTCATGCCTATGTCAGGTAATCTGAGCAGCTACTTTGAAGATAACAATACACAGTGTAACAGCCACTGTTAATTTCCTATCATCTTGTTTTGGAATTTGTCTTTTTTATTTTTTTATTTTCTTTAAAATAAAAAAAATAAAAAAACACAATTGTTGTGATTGCATACTTGGAAGAAGAAAAGATCATTAGAGACTGGTAGAATAGTTCTCAAATGTCTTACAGCATAAATACTGAAATATAACATGGCCCAGTCCTTTCACTTGATACTGATTTATAGCAATGGGAGAAAACTTCTGGTTAATTCCTGGCTCTTTACATTTAGCTTCTGTTGTTATTGTAGATTAAAAAACAGCCATTCAACTCCCATTTCTTATTTTGGGTGCTCACTGATTTAGCATTTATTTTCCTTTTTTTACCATTTAATTTCCAGGTAATGTTTTTTAGTTTGTAAAATCATTTTAGTAAATATACTTATTCTTCAGTGGCAGAGACCACATACCACACAAGCACCTTTAGACTACTTAGTGTTGATTTAGCAAAAAGTACGTGATCTAATTTACCTCTGTAAATATCCTCACAATTCTTGAAATACAAAGACTATTCTACCTTTCAAAAACTGCATTATATATTAATTTATTAACAACTTTATTTTATTTATTCTTTTCTTCCAGTACTAATGATTGAACCCAGAACCTTTATGCTGAGCCATATCCCTAGCTCCAGTTTTTATTTTATATTTTGAGACAGTGTCTCATGAAATTGCTAAATTTTCCAACATTGATTTGGATTTACAATCTTTCTGGTTCCCACTATCAGAATGCAGGGACTACTGCTTTATTCTATCTATATTCTATCACTCCAGGATGGCATTTGCTTCATCTTCTCCTTTTTTTTTTTTTTTTTCGGTACTGGGAGTTGAACTCAAGACCTCATGCTTGCCTGACAGACACTTGTGCCACTAAGCTATATCCCTGACCCACCATTTACTTCTTCATGCACAAAGTGAAATTTGTAACAGTTCCATAGTCAAATTATGAAATGTACCAGAAAATTACACTTGTTAAGGTATGTAATGATGTAATTTAGCAGGTCATAATTTCTCATTTACGCTTCATGAACTGTATTTCAGTCCGAAAGACTTTCCTTAGGGCAGCCTTCATCTCCTTGTTCCTTAAGCTATAAAACAGAGGGTTGAGGAGGGGTGTTATCACGGAATACAATAAGGTCACAATTTTTTGCACTTCCATTGGGTATCTTGATCCAGGGCTAACATACATCACCATAATAGAGCCATAATACAGAAACACCACAGACAGATGAGAAGCACAAGTGGAGAAAGCCTTGCTTTTGATTGCTGCTGAAGGTAGCACAGCCCAAATCACCAGTGCATAGGAACAAAGGATAAACAGAAAAGTGCCAGTCATGAAGACAGCATTGAAAGTAGAGTAAATGTACTGTGTTGTGGTGTCTTCAGAACAGGACAGCATCATTATTGGGACAGGATCACGCATAAAATGGTTGATGATATTTGGGCCACAATAGGGTAGCTGTGAGACGAAAACTACTGGGGTTAGGAAAATAATGAACCCACAGGACCATCCTAAGATAACTAGACAAGTGCAGAACTGTCTGGTCAAGATGCGTGGATAATGCAGAGGGTGGCAGATGGTGAGGTATCTGCCAAAGGTCATGATGCAAAGGTAGAAGCCTTCATCACACCCAAAAGAGAAGAAGTAGAACTGAGTGAAACAGCTCACAAAGGAGATGGACTTGGTTGTGGATAAGAAGCTGGCCAACAGATTAGGGACAGTTTTGGTTTTTGCATATTTCCAGGAGAGAGAAATTCCGCAAAAATATATACATGGGTGTGTGAAGGCAACGATCTCTCTGCACTGCACAGGTGATGGCTGTGTTCCTCATGAGGGTCAGCGTGTAGGATACTGAGAATAGCCCAAAGTAGAGGAGCTGCTTTTCTGGACTTGAGAGGAAGCCCAGGAGGATGAAATGGGTAACGGAGTTTGTGTTTTCTTTGTTGGGCACATTCATTGGTCTGGAAGATATGAAGTTGACGCCAGTTATTCAATTTAATGTAGAGTATTGGTTTTTATAGGAAGCACCAAATTTCTTTGTAATTTTTTTGTTTTTGTTTTTTTGGTTTTTTTTTTTGGTTTTTCTCCGGTACCGGGAACCAAACTCACGACCTTGCGCTTGCCAGGCAGATGCTTTGCCGCTGAGCTAAATCCCCAGCCCACTGTAATTTTTGATAAAGTAATAAACCTGAGATTTCTCCTTAAGGCAACAAGAATATGATCTTGATAAACTATATCTTTGGAATATGATTTTATTGTAGCACAATACAAATAATAAAAATTTAAAAAGCAATATTATGCTGGAGCAAACATAAAGTTAAGAAAAGATGTACAAACTTTGTAATATTTGCAAATAATTTTACTTGTTTATGTATATGTCCATATGTGCTTACCATATGTGGTACAGTACAGACAAATCAGTATGTGTTAAATTCTTTTTAAAGTACTATATAAAGATAATTTAGTGTAATTGATTATACCGGTAATGAGACTACATTTTACAATAAAACATTGCAAAGGTCAGGTCTCATGGTGAAACCCTGACTGGTCCAATCTGTATTCCTCTTTATTCCCCTTGTGTCTTCTTATGGTATTGTGTAGTGATTAAAAGAATCTTTCTGGGCCAACAATAGATGATTATATTACCATACCCAATGCATACTTTGCATTGATGAAATATTTTCTCTCTGGCCTGTTAGCTTCAGGTCCACAAATCAGGGAAGAGTCCTATAGTCTTGAGCCTCAAATTCTCTGGACAAAAATTTTATCTTTTTGTAAATGTAAAAATGCAGTATGCCACATAAACAACCTTGTCTAAGTGAGGGGACATGCTCTGAGTGATTAGACTCCTTAATGTGGACCATTTTGTTGCAAAAATATCATGCAGATAGAAATGTCTATTTGGGTGTAGTTTCCATAGTATTTTCTTAGTCAATGATTTTTGTACTTATTGTTTGCTTTCCTTTCTGTATATAACTTTGTTGCTTTTTTGCTGGCATTTTCTGTAACCAGGAAGCATTGAAATATTGAACATCCTGCTTCACTCATCTCTGCCTTTTCCTTACAGTTTGTTGCTGCTGAAATGAAACTTAACTTTCACATCTTGTTCGCAGAGTACCCCGTTCTTGATTGTCACATTTGATAGCTAAATGGAAGGACTGTTGTTGTCACAATCTTCCTTCTGTATCCATTGATTTTGGATCCATGGTTTTAAAAAAATGCAGAATAAAAATGTTTAAAAAATGTATTTATTCTAAACATATAGCAGCCTTTCAATCTCTTTTCATTTGTCCCTAAGGAAGATAGTTTAGCAGTGATTTGTATAGTATTTACACTGTCTGGTACTGTAAATAACCTACAGATGAACTAAAATTTTGGGGAGGAAAGTGTGCAGATTTATGGAAATACTATGCTTTATTCCATAAGGAACTCGAACATCTGTGAATTTTGCTATCCCCAAGTTGTGCTGGAGTCAATCCTTTAAGGATACTGAGGAGCCACTATATCTCACTGCTCATTTAGTTTTGAAGACTGTGAAATCTGAACATATCCTCATGGTTTTTTTTTTGTTATGTACCTTCAACCACATCTCAGGTGGTGATATCTGACAGACAATACTGTGACTTCTCATAGGATAAGAGGCATTTTACAATTTGTGGGTTTTTCTTTTTGTAGGTATAGATTCTTTCTTGATCTGTTGTGTTTGTTAGTAAGGTTAAAATAAAACACTTTTTATTCTGAATGACTGTAGAGTTTTTCCTTTCAATTGAGGCTACTGTATAGTATCTGATAAAGAATATGTGTAATTTTGTCTCAAGACAGCAAGCTATGATGCAAGGGTACCCTGGTTCTTCCCAAACATTAAAAAACTAGGGTGCCTTTGATATGAAAAGTTCTAAAGCATATAAGATACATATAAGCAGAGAAACAGGGGAAGGATATTAATGTCAGTATAAGAGGCAATTATTACAAAATATCCTTACTGAGGGATGGTTACAAATTTATTCTTCTACATCATTTACTGAAGGAAACATTCACTTCTCTGCCACAGAAGACTTAGTGATTATTGAATTTCATAATAATTCATTAGATTAAATTTTAATTAACCCTTTTTACTTTGGCATGTGTTCTAATTTCTCAGGACCCAATTCTCAGCTCCTTTATTTCACTGGTAGTGGAACACAATGATGAAGTATTAAATCAATGAAATTGCTCACTCTTCTTGAATCTTCTGTACAATATTTTTTGTGATATGCAAAGTCATCATCCAAAGAAAATCATGAGTATGATAATCAGAATCACATCAGCACTAAATAGGTTTTGACATACAAAGAAAGGTTATTTCAAATAAAACCAAAGCATGTTAAACTAGTGAAACTGCTGAAAGTGTATAAGTTGAAGAGATATTATAATTGAATCAGATTTTCCATGTGTTTTCTATTGAACACGCAACAAAATTAATGTAATATTGATAAGAAATCTGACTCCAGAAATTTATCATTTGCACATTTTCATTGAAAGTGCCCATGGTTCTTTGCAAACAATACCAGTTAGCATTCTAAAAGTCTAGCAGAAATAGATAAATGTATTTCCAAAGATCTAGTGAAATATAAAGAAAATTAAGAGGCTGAGGCAGCTGCAAGTTTGAGGCTAGCCTGGGCTACAAAGTAAGTTCCAGGCCAGCCTCAACTACATAATGAAACTCTGTCTAAAAAAGACAAAAAATTAATATTTGTAAGCTTATGTGTCTGAATTTTATTTTAAGTAAATATTTATATATCCAGAATAAAAGGAAAACACTTGTTAGTACATTCATTTATGCATTATACTTGTTATAATATAGTATATAATTTTTAACTCACTTCCTTGTAATGTGCTGAGATGAGTTCTCTGAGAAGGAAATAAAATATTACTCTACAGTGTAAAAAGTATTTGAGGGACTTCTGAGAATTTAGATGATCCAGTTTGTAATGTGCATGAATTTCAAAGAGTGAACCTTAAAGATTTTATTTTCTTTTCAGCTACAAAACTCATATTTATGGCTAAGATGAAAGTGCAATGAGACAATTGTTTCTGTTTATCCACTTGCATTGTGGCCTTTTGAGATTTGAGAACCTTTCCCCTGATATTCTAAAATATTTCTTCAACAAGTGAGATAGTTTTGTAATTTTATTTATTCGTAAAGAGATAATAAGCTCAATCATTCCCCAAGGAATAGAGTACTCATAAACTTGTCTTGTGCTTTGTAACCAGGCATTACAATGGGTTCCTGGGGAATAATTAAACTGTTAATGGGCTTGTTGTAATAGTTTCAGTAAGAAGATCTACCATTAGATTCCCTTTTCTATTTTGAGAAAAGGGAACATCTACTTTTCCCATCAATATTAGCTGTCGGATTTGTTGCTTGAAGAGCACAAGGTCATTTGCATTTATCATTACCATTAGAAAAATGGTATTTTAAATACTAAAACTGGTATAATATTATTTTAAAAATTATGGAGTGTTTGACTGACAGGGTGGCTAGAGAAGGATAAATGAAAAATTAAAAACCCTGTTTACATACAGAAATTCAATTCAATTCAGTGTGAAATAAAAAATTAACAAAATTAATAAGTGACTGGGTGAATTATATCTTTTTTCATTTGATAAAAATATAGTGTACAATAGTTGCAAGGTAGCTTTTTAAAAATTTCAATGCAGCTTTAAGGAAAGTCTGCCAGAGATATTAACATATGAGCACAGATATAAAAAAGTTGGGGGACAGGACATGAAGTTATAGAGAAGACTTTTCAGGCAAAAGGAAGCCAATGCTGGAGGCCAGAGGGAGAGGTGTGTCTCCACTACAGAGGAGTCCAAAATGCCAGTGTGCTGGAGCAGTGTGAAAAGAAAAGAGGGCCCCTGACTCAGTCCTCTCTATACAGCATCTGTATTTCACTGTACCAGGCAGCACAAATACTTGGTTTTCATGAGTTTTACTAATTTTAATATAATTGATTGTCCTATATAGCCTATTTGAACTTCTTATTTATTTTTGTTAGTGCATGCTTTCATGATACAACGATTATACTCCTCATGGATATTTATGTGCACATAAAACATTTTAATTCTGTTTTCTGTACTCCTCTGTGTATAAGTACTAAATTTTCTATAACCATTTATCCATTGGCTAACTTAGCTATTGTGAATAATGCTGCTATAATATAGATATGCATATATCATTGTAAGATAATGTTTTTGACTCTTTCAGGAACATATCTGTAAGAGGAATAGCTGGGTCAGATGAAATTTTTATCTTAGTATTTTTTATTTTAAAGAGAGTAATACATGAGAAACAAATGAAAAAATAGAACAGTAGCAGCATACCAGTATCACAAGCATAAACAAATCAAAGCAAGAACATTCAAAGTCATACAGGGTCTCAAGACAAATTAACACAAATCAATAGTAGTTGTTACACTGCACATCACCATTCTCAACTACATTGCTCAGATTATTAGATGCAAGAATGAAAGACTATTCAAATCATTAAAGATAATAATAAAATAATTCTTCAGCAAAACATTAGAGATAATACAGAGTTTCACTAGACAAGATGGAGGGGTTCACCACTGTAATTACATTGCATATTGTTACCTTCAAATCAATTGCTGAGCCCACCAGACACAAGTATGCAAAGTTGATCAGAATGTGAAAAATTGTGAGCAGAAACTGTTCATTTCAATACACTATCAGACAACAGTAATATAGTCATGACAGTTATTCATATATATATTTATGTTTTGCCTTCATCCTTTCCTTTCTCTTCTTTCCCTCATCCCAGTCATTCCTTCCTTTGAGCAATTTCTTTCCCTTTCCTATCATCTATTGTACATTTTGAGTTTTACCTAGTCTTTCAGGTTCTTACACCAAGGTGACAATAAGATGTTTACACATGTGGGTCCGATTTATTTCATTTATGAGTATGGTCTCTAGTTGCATCCATTTATCTACAAAAGCCTCCAGTTCATCTTTTTTAATAGCTGAGCAATACTCCACTGTACAAAAATACCACAACTTTTTTATCCATTTCTCAGTGGATGGGCATCTGGGTTGTTTCCAAGATTTAGCTATAACAAATTGTGCTGCTATAAACATGGGTGCATATATATCGCTGTGGTATGATGTCTTCAATTCTTCTAGGAAAATGCCCAGAAAGGGAATAGCTGGGTTAAAGGGGACTTCTAATCCTAGTTTTGTGAGGAATCTCCAAATTGATTTCCACAGTGGTTTCACCAATCTACACTCCCACCAGCAGTGGAGTAGATTCCTTTCTCCCTACAGCTTCTCCAGCATTTGTTATTGGTTGATTTCTTGATGATAAGCATTCCTTCTGGGGTGAGATGGAATCTCAGTGTTGTTTTAATTTGAATTTCTCAGATGACTAATGACGTTGAACATTTTTACATGTATTTATTCACTATTAGTATGTCTTCATTAGAGAAGTCTGTATTCATCTCAGATGCCCATTTTTGGATTAGGTCTTTGAATTTGGGAGGCCCGATTTTTTTTAATTCTTTATATGTCTTAGAAAAAAGTCCTTTATCTGAGGGGCAGTTGGCTAAAATTTTTTCCCAATTCATAGGTTTTCTTTTTACTCTATTGGTGATTTCTTTAGATGTGCAAAATCTTCTCAATGAGATGAGATTCCAGTTGTTGATTCTTTGAAGTATTTCCAGTGCAGTTTGGTTTTTGTTCATGAACTCTCTGCCTACCGCAGTGTCATCTAGATTTTCACCTACTTTCTCTTCCACTAAATTCAGTGTTTCTGTTCTAATATTTAGATCTTTGATCCATTTTGACTTTAATTTACCGCATGGTAAAAGACATGGGTCTAGTTTTTGTCTTTGGCATGCGGAAAACCAGTTTTTCCAGCACCATTTATTAAAGAGGTTATCTGTCTTCCAGTGAACATGTTTGGCCCCTTTGTCGAAGATAAGGTGAGTGAGTGTGTTTGTAGTTGTATCTCTATCTTCTAATCTGTTCAATTGATCTTCAGGTCTGTTTCTGTGCCAGTACCATGCTGATTTTATCACAGTAGCTTTGTAATATAATTTAAGTCAGGTATTGTGATGCCTCTTGCCTTTCCTTTGTTTCCCAAGATTGCTTGTG
>NW_004955550.1:740992-742446 GCF_000276665.1 Chinchilla lanigera | reverse complement strand
GACTGTCCCATGTGCAGCTGAGAAGAATGTGTATTCTGATGCTGTTGTGTGGAATACTCTGTAAAGGTCTATTAAGTCCATCTGTTCACACATTTGGTTAAGTTCTGTTATTTCTTTCCCAATTTTTTGTCTCATTGATCTATCTGTTTGTGACAGTGGTGTACTAAACTCCCCTGTTATGATTGTGTTTCTATTTATTTCATTTTTCACATCTGTTAGAATTTGTCTTATATAGGTGGGTGCTCCTATGTTTGGTGCATAGATGCTTATGACTGTTATTTCTTCCTCTTGAAGCTTCCCCTTCATAAGTATGTAGTGACCTTCTTTATCTCTTTTGATTGTTCTTGGTTTGAAGTTCATGTTGTCTGCAAATAGAATAGCTACGCGCACTTTTTTTCTGGGTTCTTGTCGCATGCAGTATTGTTTTCCATCCTTTAATTTTCAGTCTTTGAATTTCCTTTTGAGTTAAATGTGTTTCTTGCATATAGCATCTAGTTGGGTTTTGTTTCCTAATCCACTTTGCAAGTCTGCTTCTTTTGGTTGGTGCACTGAGACCATTTATATTGATGGTTATAACTGATATGTACTGGCTTATCTTTGTCATGTTATTTTCCTGTTGTTGGATCCTCCTTTTTCCCTCTGTTTAGTTGCTTGCTCTGCTTGGTGGTTCCTTTCTGTTGCTGTTCTTGAAATTGCTGTGTTTATCTCTTTCTAGTATATCTTTTAGCACTCTTTGATGGATTGGTTTGGTGTTCATGAATTTCTTCAATTGTTCTTTATCATGAAAATATTTTATTTCTCTATTAAATTTAAAAGAGAGCTTTGCAGGGTACACCAATCTGAGTTGGAAGTTGTTTTCTTTCAGTACCTGAAATACTTCACTCCAAGCCCTTCTTGCCTTGATGGTTTGTGTTGAGAAGTCTGCTGTGATTCTGATAGGCTTTCCTTTATAGGTAGGTGATCTGTTTCTTTTCTTTAACAGCTTTTAATATTCTGAGCTTTTGTTGAGTTTTCAGGATCTTGATCACTATATGTTTGGGTGTAGATTTATTTTGGTAATGATTAACTGGAGTTCTATATGCTTGACTTATCTGGATGTCTAATTCTTTTACCCTGCCTTGGAAATTTTCTGCTATTATTTCTGCAAATATTCTATTTATGTCATTGTGTTGACACCTGCTGTTTCACTAATACCTATTAATCTGACATTGTTTTTTTTGCTTCATCTTGCAGTTGTTGAATTGTTATTTCCTGGTTTCTTGTTGTGTTTAAGAGATCTCTCCTTTCACGTTCGTTGGTGGCAATGCTGTCTTCAAGGTCTGAAAGTCTATCCTCGGCTTCATTCAAGTGGTTTGGCCAGCTTTCATTGGAATTTTTAATTTCCTGTATATCTGTTTGCATCTGTTTTGTACCTTCTAGTTCTTTTCTATATTGTTCCCTGAAGGTTTCATTGA
>NW_004955550.1:738441-739522 GCF_000276665.1 Chinchilla lanigera | reverse complement strand
AGGTTGTAACAGTGTGCACACCCAGCAACAATCAGGACAGGAACTTTGCCTCCTTCTCCTCTCGAGCATTCAGTATTGTCTGACCTTTGATGGTAGCCATTCTTTCTGGAGTGAAATGGAATCTCAATTATTTTCTTTTTTAAAATTTGCATCTCTCAAATGGCCAGCAAAATTGAAATTTTTTCATAAATTCATTGGCCTTTTGTATTTCTTCTTCTGAGACATGACTATTTATTTCAAATGCCCATTTTTTATTTGATGTATAAATTTGGGGAGTTTGATTTTTTTTAGTTCCTTGCTTATTCTAAACTTATTTTCCTGTTGAGGAACAGCTGGTGATTTGTTTTCCTATTCTGTAGGGTGTTTCTTCACTCTGTTGGTGGCTTCCTTTTCTGTGCAGAGCTTTTTAATTAAATGTGATCTCATTTGTTGGTTCTCAGTACTGTTTCTTCTCTAACTGTGGTTCTATTTAGAATTTTTTGCCTATGGCTATATCTTCAAGAGTTCTACCTATTTTGTCTTCCAGTAGATTGTGTTTCTATTTTAAAGTTTAGATCTTTGATGCATTTTGATTTTAGTTTATTACATGGTGAGAGATATAGGTCTAGGTTTAATCCTTGGCATGTGAATCAACTTGGCATCCTAGAATCAACTGTTAAAGAAGCGATCTTTCCACCAATGAAAGTATTTGACCCCTTAACTATGACTGGTTTTGTTTCTATATTCTCCGTTCTCTGTTTCATTGATCCAGAAGCTTGTTATCTTGTCAATAACATGCTTTTTAAAATCACTGTGCCTTTGCAGTATAATTTAAAGTCTGGGATTTTGATGCCCACTGTCTTTCCCTTGTTTCCCAGAATTGCTTTTGCTGTTTAAGGTATCTTTTGATTCCATATGAAATTTGGGATTGTTTTCTCTAGTTCAGTGAAGAATGCTACTGGTATATTGATTAGGTTTGCACCACTAGCCCCAGCAAATGCCCATGGCTATTGTAAGTTGCAAATATGATGTGGGGTTTTATTATGAAAGTGATTTTTTCTATGGAATAGGCTAGTTTTGGAGAAGAGATCCACTGCAGTGA
>NW_004955550.1:731052-737494 GCF_000276665.1 Chinchilla lanigera | reverse complement strand
TCCCCCAAAGTGAACCAAAGCCATCTCAGTGCCAACGAGGTCCTGAGCTCCTCAGAGGATGAAAACAGCCAACTTCATCAGGAAAGCCAGCATG
This sequence comes from Chinchilla lanigera, assembly GCF_000276665.1. Lineage (NCBI taxonomy): Eukaryota > Metazoa > Chordata > Mammalia > Rodentia > Chinchillidae > Chinchilla > Chinchilla lanigera. Next base: position 737,400 of record NW_004955550.1, on the reverse strand, counting down.
ACAAGCTCCTCCAAAAATCCTACAGCTCCTTACAGCTTCTACCAGCTCCAACAGCCTCTCTCAGCTCCCAAAAGTCTCATTTCTTCTCCAGTCCTGTCTCTTATGCTGCTGGCAACCTTCTCCAGTTGGGCCTCCCACACCCAGCACTATGCTTACTCAGTTCAGCTGGGGATTATACGTTGACCACCAGTTATCAATCTACTACAATCTTCTTGTGAATCCCCACTGAAGCCAATGGCCAATGGAATGTTGACCAGACAGGCAGCAGGATTCCTTTCTGGAGATAGATTTATGCTGGCATGGATCAGTAGAAAAAACAACTGAGGGGTCATAGGTGGGGTTGCCTGACCTGGGTTACCAGCAGAAAAATCTCTATTTATGTCATATTTTTTCTCTGCTAATAAGTTAGAAACTCTACTAAAGCTTCTCTCCAATTCAATGGGTTACTTCAGAACCACCTTTTACTTAGATCATTCCTTGCAATAGAAATCAGGCTGAGGCAACTTGCAATAACTGTTTGCCTTTCACAAAGGAAAAGAGCTATCAGGGAATGTTTTACATTTGTGCCTTGCATACGCTAAGAGTAAGAAAGTGATTTTAGTCAGTCTTTCTCTTCCCTCATGTGGACAAAAGAAACTGATAAATGTGGCTTTACTAACAGTGAATTGTGGTTGTGGGATGATGAGTGTAAGTTTAACCTGTGATCTTCAGAAAAACAGAAATTTTACATTAAATCTTAAATGTGGCCCTATCTTGCTGTTAAGGAAGGTTGCCTAGGTGGTTAAGTAGGTAACATAGCTGTCTTGGAGGCTCCTTCAAAGGTGAAATTCCTCCAAGCCATTTATTTGCTTCTGTCTACCTCTAAAGGTGATCTCTTTTGCAGGATAGAAGGTGCTATTTTCCCCGCCCTCTTTCAAAGAACTACAATCTAGTGGTTTAATGCTAAGCAATGCTTTCTTATTTAAATATTGTTGCTACCCCTGATCAATTGTAATTTGTTCTTATTGAAAACACTGGAGTAAATACATGAGTTCCCTGGAAAGATAAAATTATGCACCAGTTCAAGAGTGGATAGTCTGGTTGATTTTTATCTTCTGCTCTCTCTCCAGACAACATCCACCTTCCCTGAAGGGGAATGAACTCAAAGGATGCCATGAGGGTATAGAAATCAAATAAAAGTGAAGGGGATACTGATGTCTTCCTTTTGATTTTGCTGGGAAACTCATTGTTATAGTCTCCTACTCCTTTGGAATTTATTCTTAAGCACTGGAAAATGTTCTACCCACATGTTGAAAAGAGCAATTTACTATTTTTTTTGCACCCTTGCATGTCTTGTTTACCCCTACAGCCAAGATGGAATGCAGAAGAAGTATTGATTATGATGCTATTTCACAACTAGAATTGTACTGTAAGAGAGAGGAAATAGTTTCTTTTGTGCACATGAGGGAAGAGAACCCACTTTCTGGGCCTCCTTCTGTCCCTTTTAGGCAGAAGCTTTCTCTTTCAATAAATTCTTCCTAATCTTAACCTCTGTTGTTCCTAGAATTCATTCCATGATTTTAGAGAACACAAACTCAGTGTTTCAGACATCTAGCAGGTTGGGAATTATTTCCTTATATTATTTGGCTTATTTGGTGGTCATATATCATATGCCCTACATCACTAAGTTGTATAGCAGAGTCATCCCACCACAAGGACTAGTGGGAGATATCCACAAGAGATAAGTCATGGAGATGGGGAAGGCTAGTTCCAGATCCCCTGAGAAGTTTCAAGAGCATGGACCTCAGGCTGTGTAAGACACAAGCATCAGAACCACCACTTTCTGTGGTGAGAAGCAAAGCATATAGTGTGAGATTCTCTGAGTGGGCAGTGGCTAAAAGTGCTGGAGTTGGGCCCAGGGGATACCTTGGCTCCCTTTGCTGCCTACAAGAGACACAGACACAGAGAAACACACACACACACACACACACACACACACACACACACACAGACACACACACACAGACACAAACAGATACACACACACACACACAGACACAGACACAAACAGATATACACACACACATACACACATACACACACACATACCTCACTTAGAGCCTCTGGAGAAAATACATTCCTGAGACAGACAATGTGCCATTGATTAAGTCCATCTGGTGGGAATGAATGGGGCACCACTCAGCATTAGTCTGTCAGGTGGATGTGAAAACACAACAAGCCTCAGCTGGAACCTATTATAGTTTCTCTGGTACATTCTGATTTGACAGGTCCTTGGTATAAATCACCCACCTAACCCCTTCAATGTGGAAGAATTTGGTGTGCTCATTTCATTTTCTGTTTTTTTATTGGTACAGGTTTGCAGTACATATGGTTACATTGATTGTGGGTAATTGGTATGTATATGATGTTTCTCAATTATCTTTTTAACAACCTCCTTTTCCTTCCCCTTCCCTGCAGCCTGTCTCCAGGAAGAATGGTATTATAAAGAAATGAACAACAAATGCTGGCAAGGATGTGGGGAAAAGAAATATTTGTACATCACTGGTGGGGTCGTGAACTAGAGCAAGCATTATGTAAATGATTACGGAGATCCCTCAGGAACAAAAACCAGAAATTCCATTTGACCCACTTTTCCCATTCTAGGTATCTTGCAAAAAGAACTAAGGACTTCATATTACAGCGATATGTGGTTACTGAGTTTTATAACACCACAACTCATTATAACTAAATTTTAGAAACAGCTTGTATATTGAACAGATGAATGGATAAAGAAAATATGAAATTGATACACAATGGAGGAGTGCTCTGACATAAAGAAAGATGAACTGGAGCAACTTGTAGGAAAATGGATGAACCCTGAAACCATATAAGAAATGAAATAAGTTAGACACATCATTTTAAAATTTGCATGATTTCTCTTTTATGTAAAACAAAAAACATAAAGAGCAAAATGAAGAGCAAGAGGAATTAGGGAGATAGGTCTTTTGCAAGAGGGAAATAGATCAAGAGATGGAGAGAGGTAGATGGAGTAGGTGGAAGGGGATGATAAAAAGAATTAAATTGTGTTATGTACATGTGCCAACTCTCCATGATGAGTGTTATCATTCTGTACCAAAACATACAGCAATGAACAGTACAATAGAAAAAATACCAAATAAAGTCAGTGACAGAATAGATTAGAAAAAAAGATTCAAAAATCCGTTGTTCATAAGGAAATGCATTTGAAGTATAAAGACACAGGAAAGTCAAAAGATTAAAAAAAAAAAGAACCATGAATTCTATACAACCTAATACATTCATAAAAGACATAAAATTAACATGTTTATGTCATCAACATTTAAATACTCAGAACCTTAATTCAATTTTGCCTGTTGTTTTAAAATTTTTTTCTGAAGCAAACTAATATGTTTCATAATTATGCATTTTACTGGAACATCATTTTGTCATTTGGGAAGTTAAAACCAAGACAAAGTTAGAGATATAACAAATTTATCAAGGGAAATATCTGTGACAGATAGGGAAGAAAGGGCCCAGGAGTAGGAAGGGTCAAATTTTGACCAAGATAAGGGACTAACTCCTACAGAAAAAGGAAAGAAGATTGTTTAAGAAGAGCCTCAGACTGTGAAGTAGCACTGAGAATGTCTTATCCAGCCAAGTGCGGAGCTTTGGGCCAAAGACTTCTGTATAGACTAGGTGTAGTTGTTGCCAGTGTCTAACGTAGTAAGAACAAGGCCTCTGGATGCTGCAGTACATCTGAAACAGACTAAAGTGAAGGCGCTGAGCTAACTGCTCTCCTCATAACTAGTCAGCAAGTTATTGCTTGAAAGGAGATCTGCATGGCAGGCCACCAGGGCTGCTACAGTAGTCACATCGCGTTTATTCTCTTTCAGTAGTACTGGTGTTTTGGGCTTCCCTTGAATCTTACACTGTAAATGCCCAGCGGTCAATGTCTTGTTGCTTTCAGGCTTCTTTAGTAAAGAAGCTCCTGGGGTCTAGGCAACATTCAGCACCTCCATTGACACCTTCACCAAGACAGTTTTCTTGTCCATTTAAAAATTCTCCTTCCTCTGACCTAATGGATATAAGCACTCTCTCCACACTTTGTGTCATATCTGTACAATAGTTTTAGTATCTAGTATGTTCCATTATCTAATATAATATTCAAAAAATTCTTTAGAATGCAGCCTTCCTATTTTGAAATAATGAAACAGAAGCTTAAAGAGGATAAGAGTTTAAATTTGGCTCTAATTCAAGTTTGTTTTACTTTACTGATAATGGCATCCACTTATCATGCTTTTTAAGTTATTTTTATGTCTTTTGAACATTCTGAAAAATTATAAATGTCGTATTAGTTTCTCTTAAAACATAGTACTTAACGTGGGCATGGTGGTGCATGCCTGTAATCCCAGACTCAGGAGGCAGGAGGATCGCTGTAAATTCAAGGCCAGCCTGGGCTACAAAGTGAGTTCAAGACCAACCTGAATTGCATAGGGAAGTCCTGTCTCAAAAACATGAAAAGTACTTCAAATACTACACTTGAAATATTCACTGAAGGGGCTGGGGATTTAGCTCAGCAGCACAGCGTCTGCCTGGCAAGCGTGAAGTTGTGAGTTCTATTCCCGGTACCAGAAAACAAACCAACAAACAAACCAACAAACAAAAAGAAATATTCATTGAGGAGGTGGTATCAATGGCTTAATTGCTGTTTACTTTGGTACAACCAATTTTACTAGACAGTGTGTAAATTGATGTTTATTTTGGTACAACCAATTGTACTAGAAAATGTATTGTGAACAATGAAAATTCAGAATGATCATGATATGAGGAAAAATAATTAACTGCAAGTTAATGACCTGTTTGACAAATAGCTCTAGCAAAAATCATATACCAGGGTAATAAAATAGTCCATCCTTTTTATCCTTTTCTTCTTAAGTAGATATGTGAAAGTATTTCTTGTTTTCACTGACTTACATTTGAACTTTTGGTCATGCTTTACAGGAAGTTGTGAGTCAGACCTACTCTCATACATGTCTCTTGCACATGTATGTTTGATTTATTTCATTTACTCTTTCAGGTTCTTATACGAGGGAGATAATATGATGTTTACATACATGAGACTTATTTATTTCATTTATGAGTATGGTCTCTAGTGGCAATCATTTAATTATAAAAACCTCAAGTTTCTTTTTCTTTTTCTTTTTTTTTTTTTAGTTATCTCTCTTTTATTAAAGGGAAAATCTGAAACTTTGACATATAAGTTTATTTTTCTTTATAGCTGAGTAATATTCCATTATATAAAAATACCACAGCTTTTTTATTCATTTCTCAGTTCATGGGCATTTACATTGTTTCCATGATTTAGCTATTACAAAGTGAGAAAGGGAAAAATTACTGCTTGAAAGGAAAGAATGACTGGGGTGAGGGAAAGGAAAAAAAAAAGAAGAAAGGGAATATATATATGTTTATATATGTGTATATATGATAATACATTTTGGTTCTTTTATCTCTAAAAATAAAATTAAAAAATGAAGTGAGGTATATCTATTAAACCTTATAATTTGACTTAGGCTTCTTTTCTCTGTCCAAAACCTGGTCATACAGCAGGACTCTGAAACTCAATCAAAGCTGACCAAGGCACTGCAACTAGAAGTATCATTAATTTTCTATAATCCCACCAGTAGCTGGAGAGACTAAGAAGGACAAAATACTCTTTGGAGAAGCCAGAACCAGGTTCCTCTACTGTTGTCCCCACACTACCCGTATATCTGGAAGTTTGACAGTCACTATTGTGTTCAGTTTTTCAAATTATACACAGAGAGACCAATTTGGTCTCCTTCCTTAGTGACTTTCTCTAGAGAAATAGTCTAGCCTTTTGTTCATTTTTTATAAGAAAATTTAAAAATAACATTTATATTGAGCTTTCATTAGTATGGTAATCACCAAGTCAGTTCTAATATTTTTATATGTCAGAATAAAAGCAAATAATAGTCAATTCTGACACATTTTCTTAAAATAAGCATTTTGACAAATAATAGCTATTGTAGATGTTTGAATTTCAGATATTCTTCAAATATGAATTTGAAACACCTTTGTTTCTCTTGTTCTTCACAATTCCTACCTGGTTTATCCTTTATGCATTGTCTGCTTCCCTTTCTCTGTGTTCTCTTCCTGGAATCACTGTCATGATAACTAACCGAGGCTTGGTTATGTCTGCCCCTCCTCTGTGCCTCTCATCCAGGACACTTCTCAGTGAGTAGTGGCACTGAGAGGGTAATGCTCTGGGCATTCCACAGATAGGTTGGACTGGTGTCCTAGGAAAGGCTAACTTCAGGACAGCAGATGTGTTGT
>NW_004955550.1:692989-725427 GCF_000276665.1 Chinchilla lanigera | reverse complement strand
CAGTTCAGGGTACAGGCATAATTCAGACACAAACTGCAGGGTCTACAGTTTGTGAACCACCTGGATCTATGTCTCCAGTCTGTTCAGGACACAGAGAGTAACCAGATGCAGTCCAGATGGGTAGCAGTCACAGACTTCCCCAGCGTTCGACTTGCTAAAGGGTCTGGGCAAAGGCAAAGCATGGACTTGAACTGTGGCCCTGGCAGCTCCTGGAGCACTTGCTTGCTCAGTGCAGGATGTGCAGGGGCTGGGAGAGTCTACACGCCCCACCCTCAGACAGAGAAGTCCCTGGGGCTTCTGAGTGAGGACCTCCTCTCTGCTGTGGGTACATGGAGGGCAGAGACTCATTCTGTAATGGCAGCGGGGTCCTGGTTTGCCTGCTCTGCCCTCATGGAATAGATGGGAAATACTAGGCTCTCTCCATGCATTTCAGCTCCATGCATTTCAGCTTGGAACTGTAGTGGTGTGGGCTAAGCACAGACTTGAACGCACGGGTCTAGCAGCTCCTGGAGCACTCCCTCTCTCAGCACAGGGAGTGTGGGTCTCAGAGAGCCAGTTTTTCCTTTGGCAGTGCTTTCCATTCACTTGTGCTTCCCTTCTGTTCATCATAGTTGAAGACCTACCAAGTCTGATGCTCTGCAGGGCTATCACCAACTGGTGGATCACTTGCACTGGGTTCTTCATGGTCTTTTCACCAGGGGTAGGTCTAGCTCCCGGATATTATACTGAAGTTTTGATATCTACAACCATTTACATTAATACCTGTGATTATGAGGGGCTCTTTAAAGTAGAGCCTGAGCGAAAATTGGGTGTATGTGTTGGTCATGAGAGTTGATAGAGGAAGGAAGAAGGAAGAGTTAGGGTGATTAACAGAATGTAAAAATGTCATAGCTGAAGATGTGGACTGCATACCAGGGGTCTGAAAGCAAAGAAAATGTCTCTAAGAAAGAGAAAAGTCTGATGCATTCATCTACCTTTATTGACTTCTGTAATATTCCAGGGCTGCAGTTATAGACTGGGGGGCACTGGTAGTTTCTGAGAAATTGTTGCAGAAATTTGAAAGACATCTTATGCTTTTGGAGTGAGACACTGATAACAGTGCAAATACAATCTAAAATATACATGGAGTCTTTGATTCAGATGTAGGTGGGAATAATTCAATGAAACAGCTCGTATAAAATCTTTTAATTCCAATCTCACTTACTAATGGTGTGGCATTAGAAAATTACTGAGCCTCTGTAAAACTATTTGTTTTCTAATCAATTAATGTGACACTGATAGTAATCTCATCAGGAGGGTCATGATATATAATGATTATTATTTATAGTAAATTATATAACTCCTCTCAAATGTATTCGGTAGCATACTAGATCTACAAAGGCACTGAGGAAAATAGGAACTTATTTGGTACAGTTTAGATAAAGGTACACATGAAATATACCTAATGATCATGATATTCAATGTACATGATGTTTTTAAAGACTTATGAATTGATTTTTTTTTAGGAAATATAACACTTGCTTTATTTAAATATGAATCTCCCCTTCCTTTTCTTTTTTTGCATCTTCCCTACTTGCTAACATCACAAGTAGTACCTTTAGATACACATTTTAAAGTCCGAAAATAATTTGTGTAACTTTTATCTCAGTGATGATTGGCTGATAAATATAAACAGTGCATGTTACTGAAATAATGAAGTGGAGTGAAGCTGCTATCTTCAAGCCTTGAAAGGTATGTTTGTGTGGATTTTACAGAACATAGTCTTTTATTTTACAGATAATTTATTGATAGTGGTCAATGGGGAGGTGTGAGGGAAATTAGCAGGACAAGAAATCTTCTACTGAGTATACTAGATTTTAATTCAGATCCTTATATTTGATATCTTAGTATACATTGGTGAAAGCTGAGTTTCAAACATGACAAAACTTGAAAAAATCCTAAATTTGACAAAAGTTACTAAATAATTTTGAGTTGAGTCCATTTAGTGGTACCAACCTGACAGTTTTCCTGGGGTGCAGACAATCTGAAATATGAGGAGGCCAATCATTTATTTCTTCAAAGTTGGATATTGAAGAAATCACTCCCCTTTGTAATCAACCTACAGCATACTTTGTTTCCAAAATATATTTTCCTGACTTTTCCCACTATTTTCAGAAAGAGAAGTGACTCTTGATTGAATGCACCTTCACCACCCCAGGGAAATCATGATTAAAATTACCAGGAATACATCAGTGTCTCATGTTTACACTGAAAATATTTTGGGGGAAGTTGTGTATTAAGGGTCTTGCTAGTGGGAATAATTTGTCTAGTCAGTGATTCACATTCAATCTACACTGATTTTGTGAAATATAAACAAACACATGAAGATTCTCTTCCCTAAACAAGCCTTCATTTTTCTTGTGGAGCCCTCAAAAACCCTACCTCTCATTGTCCAGACCACCCCAAATCTCTGCTTTTTTCCTACAGACAGACTAGTTGGAGTTGTACCTCAGTTTGTAGAACTGGTGACTTCCAGTGGGCTGTAAATTCAGCTCTCCATATTTCATTTATTCTTGTTGTGTTCCATTACTTTTTACAGAGCTGTCCATGGAAGGATTGGCTACCAGTCATTGATATAAAAGTATCATTAAATAAACAATTGTGCTTATGTACTTAAGAGAGGAAGGATCTTTAAATGTGTCCCACAAGAAATAGTGAATTAAATATATCACTTGACACTGATTTGTAGCAAAGGGAGCAAACTGTTGATTAATATCTGACATTTTACTTTTAGCATTGATCTTAACTCTATTCTGGGTATAAAACAGTCATTTAACTTCTAGTTTTTATTTTGTGTACCCTTTGATTTACATTTAATATCCTGCTTAGGTTGTTTCTTTAAAATTCTTTCAGAAAAAGCTTATTTTTCTTTGGAGATGGAGTGACTACATCACACCAGCACAGTTTTAGCCTTTGTACATGTAGAATTTTTCCTTCTAGATCAGTGATGGGAAACCTTTGAGGGTTTTCAAAGACACAAACAGCCCACTGTGGCACAAGTGCCATAGGTTCATTGCCAGTACTCTAGTCATGACTTACTCTTCGAGGAGAATGTGCATAGTTTTAAACTTGAAACAAAGATTTGACCTATTTAACAACTTTATACGCTTCTCCAACTCTCAGATGCAAAGGATATTTATTTTGCTTTTTAGATCCAGAATTATACATGTATTTACTTAAGGAGAATTATGTCATTTAATAGAACTAGCCCACTGTATAGTGACATTTAAGATTCTAAGACTTTCATTTTATTAGTTCTCTAAACAAAATTATTGAGTTAATTATAAAATTTCCCATTTTTGTTTTATAAAATTAAGTTGTAATGTAACTTAGCTGACCACAATTTCTGATTTATGTTTTATGAAGAGGCCTTCAGTGCCAAAGACTTTCCTTAGGGCAGCCTTCATCTCCTTGTTCCTCAGGCTGTAAATCAGAGGGTTGAGGAGGGGTGTTATCACAGAATACAGTAAGGCCACAATTTTTTGAACTTCTACTGGGTGTCTTGATCCAGGGCTAACATACATCACCATAACAGAGCCAAAAAACAGAAACACCACAGCCAGATGAGAAGCACAAGTGGAGAAAGCCTTGTTTTTGCTTGCTGCTGAAGGCATCTGCAGCACAGCCCAAATCACCAGTGCATAAGAACAAAGGATAAACAGAAAAGTGCCAATCATGAAGATAGCATTGAAAGCAGAGTAAATGACCTGAGTGGTGGTGTCCTCAGAACAGGACAGCATCATCAATGGGACAGGATCACATATAAAATGGTTAATGATATTAGGGCCACAGTAGGGTAGCTGTGAAATGAGAACAACTGGAGTTATGAAAAGGATCAACCGAGAGCACCATCCCAAGGCAACAAGGCCAGTGCAGAGCTGTCTGGTCATGATGTATGGATAGTGGAGAGGGCAGCAGATAGCAAGGTACCTGTCAAATGCCATGATACAAAGGTACAAACCTTCATCACACCCAAAGGAGAAGAAGAAGTAGAATTGAGCAAAACAGCTCACAAAGGAGATGGACTTGGTTGTGGAGATAAAGTTGGCTAACAAGTTAGGGACAGTTGTGGTGGTGTAGCATATTTCCAGGAGAGAGAAATTCCCCAAGAAGATGTACATGGGGGTGTGAAGGTGCCTGTCTCCCCTCACTGCACAGGCGATGACAGTGTTCCCCATGAGGGTCAGCATGTAGGCTACTGAGAAGAGCCCAAAGTAGAGGAGCTGCCTTTCTGGGCTTGAGGGGAAGCCCAGGAGGATGAAGTGGGTAACGGAGTTCTCTTTCTTGGACACATTTATTGATGTAGAAGACATGTAGATGACAGAGGTTATTGCAAGTTAATATAGAATGTTGATTTTTCCTAGAACATCAAATTTATTATTAGTTTTGTATGATAGTAAAATAATCAAACTGTTTCTTAAGCAATAAAACTGAGATTTGCATGAGCCAGCCATGAACAATTGACATTGTTTAAATAAGTCACAAACATTAAAAGGAGGGAGAAATGAATTTGAGACAATTTTATCTTGATAAGAACTGTGACCTAGATACTAGAAATGTTGTGATGTTGCCTGGCCAGGTGGTTTAAGAGCCTTTGTAATTAATTTGGAAAATTTTTGAGAGACTGGCCAAAGAGGCAGCCCCTGTATGCTGTAAACTATATTGGAGTATCTAGTCAGAGCCTGGAAAATCAGAGTACTGATGGAAATACTTCCTGTTAAGATGAAGCTCAGGAGGCTTCTACTGAGAAGGACTGCATTTGGCTGTTGGATCCCAGGTAATGTATTGTGCTTTGGCAGAAATTTGGCCCTCATCCTGTTTGTATTTAGAGATACTGCCTGGGTAGCAGAAAAATTTCAACGTAGTCCCCTGTTGGGACAGTGACATGGTCACTATTGAGAGGTTTTTGCCAGATCTGTGTTTGAAATTAAGAATGAAGAGCCAGCAGAATGATATAAAACTTTTGGCCAAGGGGGAGGCTATAGTGGAGCTGTGGATTGCAAGAATGAAATAGAGGAGAACATGACTGTTAAGAACAGAACAATAGGAAAATAAACTGAAGCCTTTCACTTGAAGATAAGAGTAATTAAATGCAGGAAAGCCCTATTTTTAGTCTTGCCATTCCTTGTTAAAAGTTAACAGAAAGCAAGGACTTTGTAATAGTTCTTTTAACTTGATGCAAATGTCGTTTTTAGATATGTTTGTAATCAGGTTAATTAATCACAATATTGTGTTTTAACCTTGAATTTTGGTCACCCTTTGAATATTTTGCTTTTGGTGCAGGAACGAGTGCCATATCTATCTATCTATCTATCTATCTAGCTAGCTAGCTAGCTAGCTAGCTAGCTAGCTAGCTGTTAAATTGATGTAAATCTGAATAGATCAAGACATGTTAACTTTTCATAAATCTGCCCCTCAAGACCATAGTTTAACTATGGTTATCAAGTTGACCGGGGTGGATTGTGGTAGATTGACAACAGGTGATCAACTTGTAGCACCCAGCTGAACTGAACCTGTGTGGTGTTGGGTGTGGGAGGTCCACCTGAGGACTGTTGCCAATAGCATAAGAGGCAGAACTGGAGAAGAAGAGAAGCTGTTGGGAGCTATTGTTTCTCCTGGAACTGTTGGTTCTCATGCTAGTTCTCCTGATGAACACAGCTGTTCTCACCACTGAAGGAGCTTGGGATATTATTGTCACTGGGAATGGCTACAGTTCAATTTGGGTGAGCTCTGGTCCTTACTTGAGCATTGCTTCCTGGCTCCAGAGGGGAAGATGGTGTACTGTTCATTGTCCTGGAGAAGCTTGTTGTGCTGGCTTTCCTGTTATGGACTTGGCTGTTCTCATCACTGGAGAAGCTTGGGACCTTGCTGTTGCTGAGGATGGCTGTGGTACTTTTTGGGGGACCTGTGGTCCTTACTTTGAGTATCACTTCCTGGCTCCAGTGCAGATCCCTCAGCCTGCTAGCTCAGATACTTCATCTTGTTGGCACAGACTTTCTAGCTTCCACCACTGACCCTGGGGCCTTGTTAGCACAGATCCTTGAAACAAACTTGCACTAGACATTGTTGTGGGCTCTTGGTCTCTAGTTGGACTGGTGAGAGGCATTGTTATGAGCTCTATATCTTCAGCTGAATTCATGCAGAGCACTGCCGTGGGGTCCAGGTCCTCAGCTGGATTATTTTGGTCTTTAGTGTGTGGACAGATTTCCTGCAGTCTTGTATGTGACTCTTTGGGTGACTATTATAAAATAATTTTACAAACTATGTGTCCTATATTAAACTGTGGTCCCCTTGCAAACCTCAAACTACAACAGAGCCAAATAAATGAGAGATGATAGGAAACAAGATGGTAGATGAGAAGGAGAAATGGAGATGGGAGGAGAGGAGGAGAAGCCCACAAAAGGAAGTAGAAATAAAAATGATTAAGCAGCCATATGTATATTTACCAATTTCCTTAGATGAATATCATCAATCATTATACATGATAATCATATATCAATAAAAAGGTACATACTTGTAACTTTGGTAACTCACATTTTGTATGTCTGCATTTGTTTACTTCATATTATAAAGTACATATAAATCAATGTGTGTTAAATTCTTTGTAAAGTATCATATACTTATAACTTATTATGAAAGTGATAATGATAATAATGCTAAGTAAAATGCTACTCATGTTAAGACATTTGAAATGCTCCTGTCTCACAGTGATACAATGTGTGGCATGGGTACACTTTTCTTTGTGCCATCCAGTGGCACTGAAAATTGATGGTTAAAAGGACCTCTCTTTGGCCCTACATGTAGTTTTCTTTATGACTGTACTCAATGTATAGTTACTATTGATGAAATGCTTCCACTCTACTGTGATGGCTTTGGGCCCACAGTCTAGAGGAAAAGCCTTATGTTTTGTCACCTAAAATTCTCTAGTTGAAAATTTTTATTCATTTCAAGTAAGTGTAAAAATGCAATATGCCAAACAGGGCAACTGACCTCAGGAAGAGAACATTTTGTGAGTGACTAGACTGCTCAATGTGGATGATTTTGCTGCAAAAACATTAGAAAGTAGCCAGAAACTTTGTATACTTTGTGTGTGTGTGTGTGTGTGTGTGTGTGTGTGTGTGTGTGTGAATATTTAGTTTCCAATTCTCTCTTTGTAGTTTATATCTGTATTTCTTGTCTCTATGTAACACACAACTCTGGCGCTTCTCATACCCCGTGTAGCATTTCCTATGGCAATAATCTTCAAGTGTACAGTATCTACTTCACTCACTCCTTCCACTCTCTTGCATTTTGGTCTAACTGAAAAGTAGCTTAGCTATTTTATGTTTTGTTGTACTAGGACCTTGATACCATGTTTAGGACTTAAAGTGGAAGGACTATTGTTATCAGCACCTGTGGTTTAACTATCACTAATATTTCAAAAAATTGCATCTGTACTAAACAAGTATGTATATAACTAATTTCTTGTCATTATTCCATAAACAATGTTAGATAGCAACTGTTTACCTGGCATTTACATTCTATTAATTATATTATGTAATACAATGTTTATGTTAGGAGGTGGTTTGGAATGTAGAGATTTTATGTAAGTATAACACCATTTTCTATAAGAGCTTGAACATCTGTATTTACAGGGCTTTTGGGATTCAATTATACATGGAACTGAAGGAAGACTGTACTATCTGTATTTTGCTGTATACACTGTAAGAGTTCTGAATGCAGCCTGGTGATTTAGTTCACATATCAGTCACATTGCAACAAGTGGCAAGGTATGGCAAGTAATATATTTTCTCAACTTACAAGAGTTGTTTAGTTTGTATTTCCTTTTTTTCTGGTAGACATATGTTTTCCCTAGAGCTGTTGTGTTTGTGTAGTAACTTTAAAATAAAGTGCTCATGTATGTTTTCTAAACTTGTTTCTTTGGTGTTAGGGCTTCACTGAGGGCCTAAGCATGTGCTCTACCACTGAACTATATCCAGGACTTATTTTTACTTTCTGTATTGAGAAACTGTATAATTTTCTCAGCTCAGTTTTTTTGTACAATATTTGAAAATGAATAAATGTCATTTTTGTTGAGACAGCAAGCAACTATGATAGAGCACATTGATCATTTCTAAGATATTAGAAATGAAAAATAGTGTGCCTTCCAGTTGAAAACATTTAAATTGTACTTATACACATATATTGAGTACAAACTATGCATAAACAGAAAGAACATTAATGTTAAGGTAAGAGACACTATCAATAACTATTCTTACTGTGGTATGCTTACAAATTAATATCCTTAATTCTTTCATTGAAGAAGACAAATTCACTTCAATACCACACATGACTTAGTGGTTATTTAATTTATTCATAATATATTGACTACATTTTAAATCGTATTTTATTTTAGTCCCTTACCACTGACCTGTGTCTTAATTCCTTAGGATTTAACTCCCAGCTTAGTTATTTTCACTAACAGTGAATCCAAAAGTCATGTATAAAATCAAAGTCATTACTCACCCTGCTTGAACCTTCTGTTACAGTGTTTCTTTGGGACAATAATTGTAAAAGGCACAATCCAGAAGTCTATATACGCAACAAAAAATACACAGTAAATGTGTTTGTCATTTAAAAGAGGGTTCTTTACACAAAACAAAATACATTAAACCAGTATAACTGAAACAGTATGTAGCTTTGGGAGATAGGCTATCAGAGTGTAATCAGGAATTTTCTGTGTTTTCTTTGCTAAGCAAGCATCAAAATTAATATTATATGGTAATAAGTCTACATCAAGAAATTCTTAGTTACCAATTTTCAAATAAAATCTCTTGGTCTCTTCATAAAGAAATTTCAGTATTCTAAAGCATTAAGAGACTAGAGAAATGTATTTTTCAATACTCAGGAACACAAAATTACATTAATATTTTAAGCATATGTGTCTAAATTTTACTTGAATCAATATTTACATATTCAGAGCAAAAAAAGACATCATAAAATCATGTATGCAGAATACTCAACCATTTAATGTAGTAAAGTATATAAAATTTAACTCATTTCTGAGTAAGTTCTATGCTGAGAAGTTCAAGGAGGAAAATAAAATATTACTCCACAAGGTAAAAAACATGTGACGCCCTTCTGATGAATTGGATAATCCAGTTTGCAATGGGTCATGAGTTCTAAAGTGTGAATTTTAGATTTTTTTCTCTGCAGCTTCAGGTGGGCAAGATAAATGCCCAGATGAAAGCACTGTTTCTACTTATTTACACAACCAGAACCTTTTGAGATTTGAAGCCTGCCCTCTTGATAATTTGAAAGTATTTTTTCAGTTGATGAGAGGATTTTGGAATTTTATTCATTTATAATGAAGTCCTGAGACCAATAGCTCTCTGAGGAATAGCACAAAGTTCTCACTTTGTCTTATGCTTTAAATAACCAGGAATTACAGAAGGTTCCTGGACAACAACTGAACAGTAACAGAGACTTTTGATGAAAGAGAACACATACTTTGCCTGCCAATAATAGACTTCAACTTGTTGTTTAGAGACATGTGAGTTGCATTATGGTTACCATTAGAAACGTGGCATGTTAGGTTCTAAAATTGATGTAGTGTTTTTCTTATTATTCAGCGTTCTCATCCCCGAAACAAAATATCCAACACCTACAACTTAAAGGAGAGGTTTTTTGACTCATGATTTCCAGTGGGTTCAGTCCAAGGTGGGCTGGCTTCATGGCAGAAATGACCTAGTAGAAATGCACAGCAGAGGAAACATCTTCAACCCACGGTGGCCAAGAAGCGGGGAGAAAAGGCAGAAGCTGGGAACAAGAACACGCTCTTCACTAGGAGCCTTTAAAACCCCAGATTTCAAGTAAAAACACCATGGTCCTGACAAGAACAGGAATACTGACAAACAGAATAGAATAGAGGGTGCAGAAACAACCCAATACACCTTGAGTTTTGACAAAGGGGCCAATAACTTATGCTGGAGAAAAGAAAGCCTTCTTAACAAATACTGTTGGGAAATGGTTATTCACATGAACAAGAATAACTCTTGATATGTATTTCTCACCTTGTACTCAAATCAAATCAAGATGAGTCAGAGACTTATATGTGAAAAATAGAAACATTGAATCTGCTGGAAGTAAACACTGGTAAAATTCTTTAAGACATAGGCATGGAGAAAGACTTCCCGAACAAGGTCACAGTTGTACAAGAAATAATAATAACCAAAAACCTTATATTAAGAAGTTTCTGCACAACTAAGGAAACAATCAAAAGAGTGAAGAGACCACCTATAGAATGGGAAAATTATTGCCAGCTATTCCTCACACAGAGGAATATGCCTGTATTATATCTATATTTATAGTTATATCTATGTGTCTCTATATATGTATATCTAGAATATATACAGAACCCAAAGAATTAGAACCTTGAAAATGAAAGACTCAAATAATGGACAATTGAAATGATAGATACTTCTCAGAAGATGAAGTACAAGTGGCCAATAAATACATTAAAAATGTTCAGTACCACTGGCCCTTAGAGAAATGCAAATGAAAATGATGCTGAGATTCCATCTTACTTTAGAAAGAATGGTTATCACCAAGAATTCACAAATAAGCAAGTGCTGATGGGGCTTCAGGGAAAAAGGAATACTTTTACATTGTTGGTGTGAGTGTAAACTAATACAATCACCGTGAAAATCAATATGGAGAGTCCTCTACGTAGCTTATTCCCCTTCTAGGTATCATCCCAAAGATATCATGTTACAGTATTACAGTGATACCCATGTTTCTAGCAGCACAATTTATAATAGTTAAATCTTGGAAGCAGCCTATATATAAACAAACGAATCAAAAAAGGTATAGTATTTATACAAAGTAGAGTACTACTCTTCCATAAAAAAGAAAAGCTTGATTCAGTCTTAGGAGAAGGGATGCACCTAAGACCTTCACCTAAGTGGAGTAAATCAGACACAGATTAGATATCATACAGATTCTCTTATATGAGAAACTCAAAATATAAATAAGTTAGACAGAAAAATAAAAAGCTCTATTTTAAAAAAATGCCCTTCCTGGTTATACCGTCAATGTACCCACCAAGGCTCTACCTCCGAACAAAAGACTTTGGGGGCACATTTACTTCTAAACCCTGACAAATATTTCTGGGATGCTTAGCAGACAATGTGACTAGGTTATCACAAACAAAATTGCAAAAATCCTCCTTCCACCATAAAGAAATAAAAATTTAGTGTAATTCACTCAGTTCAGTTCAGTTCAATTCAATTCAACTCAGAATGTGCATCTGTGTGTGGAGAAATCTAAAATAAACAAAATTAAGTGAATTACATACAGTGCTTTTTCATTTGATATAAATGGAGTGTGGAGTAGCAGGGAACTGGTAATTTAAAAAGTTTTAGTTAAAGCCTGACAGAGATATTAATATTTGAGCACAGACTTGACAAAGTGGGGAACACACCATGAGGACACGGGTAGAACATTTCAGGGGAAGGAACAGTTGCTGAAGACCAAGGGAGGAGTGTGTCTGCATGTGGGTGAAGTTGAGGTTGCCAGTATGCTGGAGCAATGTGAAGGGAGAGATGTTCCCCATATAGCCCCTGAGTCTGCTTATCTCCTCTTCTTCTATGTGCAGTGTCTCTAGTTCACCGCACTTTTGAACTTAAACTCATAACTCTCTTGCTCTGTACAGAATTTTATGTTTTCATCATAACTGTTTTTTCTGTAGGTCATCTTTCAATCTTAACATTTCCTATACTATGAAAAAGCTCTTTATTATAATTTCTACTACTTATTTAGTTTTGTTTGTTCTTTTTGGTCATTCCATGAAATTAATGACAATCAGTGTTATGAAGGTTTTTCCATTTGTTCTTATTTGTTCCCATTTGGGGTTAGAGTTTAAGGCCTTAATCCATTTTGGGAAGATTTTTTAGTATGGTGGAAGATAAGTGGCAAATCTTAATATTTTGCCGAAGGGTCTGTTTCTTCTCATCTGATTTCTAATGGAACCAACAAGCTTAGATGATTGCAGAGGGGTGGGGAGGTGGCTAAAGTCAAACAAAATGGGAAAGAGGCTTATTATAGACTGAGCAGCTCAGCAAGATTAGGAAAAGGTATTCATCTCAAAGCTTCTCTTGGTCCCAAGAAAACAAGTGCATAGAAAACGTTTTAATGAAACCAGAGTCCCTAGACAGATCGATTAGTGAAGATCTGAGCTTATCAAAGCCATTCTATGAAGACTGAAAGTGACTATTTCTTAAAATGCAAATGTACCAGTGAAAAATCCACAAAAATGAAAATGATCAAGAAAATATGATCCAATCAAATCAAAACAAACAAAACAGACCCTGAAGAAATGGAGATTGAAATGCTTGAAAAGAATCCAAAATGATTACTGTACTTTCAGCTGTTCCCTTGAACTGAAGGCATGTACAGGCTTCATGTTCAGCACCTGATCCCAAACTTACAGATACATTTTGACCACATCAAACTATCACTGCTTTATTAATTCTCATCTAAGAGTGGCTTTCCTGAGTGTGCTGGAACATTGACTAAACAACAGAGAAAGCTCAGGTTTTTACTCTCTTAGCTCAAGTCATGGTTGGGAAGCAGAGTGCTTTTATTATTTCCATCAAATAATATGTTTTTCACGTAGCCATAGTCCTGATCTTAGTTTAAATTAAATACTGATCTTAACTGAACATTTTAGGATTACAACATAAGTGAATTATTAAGTCTCACCATTATTTCATATCCAAGTCAAGGCATTAATTGGCAAAAAAGCAGACTGATCAGGACTAAGATTAAGAAAGAAAATTGCCATTTAAGAAAATTTAAAGAAAGTCTGTGTTTCTAAACTTTATGATGTGAAAGCAGGGTAGAAAAATATTCAGATGTAAACCAAAGTCATTTCTGTGCCAAGAACAAGAAGACATGGATAACAGCCATCAAGAACTGTTCCTGTGGAGCAGAACAAAGACCTAATCAATGAACATTTCTTTTTCTTGGAGGAAAGAAATTGATGCTAGGTGGTTAATTACATTTCAGAATTATGGTAGTGCAGTGAACTATTTTGTATCCTGTAACGCCTGCTTTTTACATTTTGAAACAATTACAAAATTGTGGAAGTCTTGGAGACAAGTACAGAAAATATTCTTTGTAAACTATAAGTGGGTAAATTGTCTACCTGATAAACCATCATCCTGAAATAGTCTACTGTGCTTATATAAAAAAAACAAAAATCAAATAAAGCTTTGTGGCACATACCTGTAAACCCAACTCTTGGCCCACTTGGGAGACTCAAGAGAGATTTCTGTAGGTGAGGTCCCAAGGTTAAAGAACACATGTGTGCAAGACATTAGCAACAACAGCAGGCAGCATAGAGCAGAGCAGAGTGCAAGAGCCACCTGTATCTTTATTGTACAGTTCTTATACAGGTTGTTATTGCATGTTTACATTCTTGCATAGTGCCGTAACTAGCTCATGTGTGTTTACCTGTGCTAAATCATGGTTACATAACTGTATCCCACTGTGTGCCTGTGCTAGACAAGCAGTGTCACATACTCTGGTGTCCTTAGATGCCCCAAACTTTGAAGCAGTCTGAGTGTTTCTTACATCCCACCCTCTTAAAGGTCATGGCCTATAAATGTAACATTCTATATGTAACAGGGTGCAAGTACTTCCTTACATTGTAGTTAACAAATCAAGCATCATGTGGTTTTTCCAAACCACATTCTTCATTGGAATAGTTTCATCCATAAGCAATATCAAAGCCTGGCAAATAACAGTCAAGGTCTGGACCATATGTTGAGCAAGGTCTTCAGCTTGGATGACTAAGTTTATGTTCTTTGGCCCTGGTCAGATGTTATTCCTAGCAATCAACCATTGCAAGGTCTAGTCGAGGCACTTGTTAAGTCATTTCCTCACGAGAGGAGGGGTTGATGTCGTGAACCATGAAATTCTATGTGGCCAGCTTTTTGGCCATGCTCCCATACATCTCACCACAGGTCAGTACCCCACAAGGGATGGTGCCCTAGCTATCACTCCTGAGCTGCTCAAGCCAGCCTCCAGAGCATCAACCCCAAGACAGCCCAACTGTCCATGTACACATTAGGGAGCCTTTTTTATGCATCACAAGTGATCACACTGTTCACAACTCTGCCCATTGTCCTGACCTGCCTGTTCTAATTTCAAACCAGACTACCTCTGCACTGGGGTAGACAGTGACTGCTGTCCATTGGGGGATAGGATCACAGCTAGACCCATCAGTATATCCAGCATCAGCCTGCCAGGACTCCCTCTTTCCCTTCTGCACAGGGACTAGGGGTCAAGTCCTGTAGTTCATCCTCTCAAACAGATTCTTGGGCCATGTACTTCCTGGATCCTGAAACCATTGCCAGTTTGGTGTCCAGTAGGCTAGCCAAGAAAGAGGCTGCTGTTGGAGGGACATCCTTCAAAGTGTGAGAGTGGGGTCCAGTGCCACCCAACTCTTGGGATGGGTTATTCATACCTGTACCAGCCCTCTATCTGCCCTGTGATTCCTCACAGGATTGTACAGCAGTGTACACTGCTGCTATTTCTCAATCAGAGAATACTAGCTCTCAGCTCCCTTCTACAACTGTGACTAAAACCAGTAAGGTGTTTCTGCTTCCCCTGTTTTTGCCATAGACCTCAGCCAAATCCATCATCATCCACACTGATGGTTAGCATAAATGGCAGGTTGGGATCAGTGACTCATAGGGCTTGCACCTGTGCAACAGCTCTCCTTGAGTCCTGAAATGTATTTTTCACTGCATCTGTCTAGCAAGCAGCTTCCACTGCATCCATCCGGCAAGCACATTCCACTACATCTATCCAGCAAGCAGTTTCTGCTGCCTCCATGTAGCCCTGTATCATGTCCCTTTTTGTCATCTGCTATAAAGGGCACAGCAGGGTAGCTAGGTGCAGTACATCTGCCAAAAATCTAGCAAGCCTACATACACCTGTAATTGGCATATAGTCATGGGGATTGGTTTTACCCCACCATGTAACACCTGAGAATTTGACAGATGAGCCAGGTCCCTGGGCCTTGTCTTTGCCCATGGCCCACCCTCGTGCCAGAAAAGCTTCTTTCAGACTGTCCATGGCAGCTTTCAAATCTGCAAGGCAAGCAGAGGTAAACACAATATCATCAATACAAAATAGTGACACAGAGTATGGCTTCCACCAGGTGGCCAGGTCCTTGGCCACTAGACCATGACACAAAGTTGGGCTGTGCAAATAGCCTTGTGGCAACATCTGGAAGGTCTATTGCCTGGCCCCCTGGGTGAAGGCAAATAGGTTCTGATTTCCAGTGTCAGGGTGAGTCTTCACTGTTATTTGCCACGACCCATCCGGCTTCTGCATGGGCCATACTGAAGGGCTCTGTGCAGGGAATGTCACCCCTGCTTTTTCCAAATTTAAGACAACCTGTCCCATCTCCTCATGGCCTCCAGGTAGCCAGTACTGCTTCATGCACACAACCCGCATGGCCTATGGGAAAGTCAGCAGTGCGTGGTGTGGATGGCCTTGTATTATGGTTTTTATCACACAAATTCACAACCAGAATTCTCCCTGCATGGTGTCTAGCTGAGCACCAGTCAATATGTCCACCCCCAGTATGTATTCAGCAACTGGGAAAACATAAGCATCATACAGGCATGGGAGCAAGCACCCAATACTCAAAGTCACCTAGGTCTTCCTGACAGTGGTGTAGTGACCTCCACACCCTTCTGTACCACTTTATAGTCTGGGTTGCCGTATATTAGCATTGACTTAGCTCCGGTACCCACCAATGCTAGTGCACACTGCACTTTGGGGACCAGTAAATAGTCAATTCCAACATGACTGCCAGTCTCCTGGGACCCCCAAGACCTGTGCATCTAGGCCTGCCTCCTAATTGGGGTAAAAGGAGGCCAAGGTTCTTCTTCCTGCTCCACTGCTGCTGCTTTGGCCTTCTGGCCCTAGACCATTAGCTGGTATTGTAGCTCAGGGCATGACTGCCTCCACAGAGTCAGGAACACAACCAAAGGCTGCTGGTCTAACTTATCTGTGGCTCTGCCAGCAGCCAGTGGGACCTTCCAGATCTGGCACCAACTGACCTTCAGCGGCCCCAGACCCTGTCCTTGTGAGGACAGCCCTGCTCACTTGAGGTCCCCCTTTTTATTTCTCCTTTGCTGGTACAGTTTTTACAGGTCTTGCCTTACCATGGCACTTCAATTCCACATCTTCCTGCCTGGCCAGGGCATCAACAACATCATGGTCCAGGTGATCTGTGAAGGGGCCAGAAGGGCTGTGCTGACCCAACCATGCCAGCTGGCTTGTTCACAAGGGCCATGTCTTTTCTATGTGCCATCAGCAGTTTGTCATCTGGGTTATGGTACTACAGTATGAATATAATTTGCCACATGTCCATTTCATGTAGTACAGTTATCAAGTCTAGATAGTGACTTTCTCCAGCAGGTCACCTGCAATCTCCCAAACCAGGTGAGCTGCTGCCATCAATCAATTTATCACAGTCTGATTACCTGCTTCTGGGGCTGTCCTCTGCGCATCCTGCAGATCCTGTCTTATAGAGCAGTCTGGTTATGCTGGCTGTTTGGGACATCTCCTGTGGACTTAACTGCATGTTATCAGCTCCATTATCCCACAGTTGTAGCAGCTATGCAGGCACTGTTTCACCCACCTTCTGCTTTAATTGTTTCGTTAGCTCCTGCAGCTCCATGGCTGTATAGGTCTCATACATTATGTGCTGGGTAGAGATAGGCAGCCCTCCCAGTCCTCCTCCCTGTGAAAGGAATTTCTCTACTTCCACTTTTTGGTGAATGGCTGCCCTAGCATGCAAAGCTACGGAATTTTCCTGGGGATTTTCTCAGACATGAGAATTTATGCTTCTGGAGACATTTATGGAGAAAGTAGTGCTTCCCTGCCTTGCAACATGAGCTCTGCAGCAGCCATTCATTGCTCAAGGTCCTCCTCTACCTACTGCAGCTGGTCTACTTGCCAGACAAGGCTATCTGCCTCTTGATTTATACAGCAGAAGAGAGTGAAAAACAGCCAAGTCATCTGCCTCACTGTTTCATGGTGAGGTGGAAGAATTTTTCTGTCAGTCGCTTCCAAGACTTGTAGGACATCCACAGGCTCCAAACAGACTGGTTTCCAGTCATCTGGGGCCTTCCATGCTGCCAAGAAGGGGGCTACATGGAGCCATATGTGATTGGGTCACTTCTCAGCCATTCGTCAGAGCTCTTCCCTATCTTCGGGGGTTGTTTTCATGGAATCAGTCAGTTAATGTCCCACCAACTCTGCCAGTTATCATCCCACTCAGGGGGCCCAAGGGAGATTTTCATGGGTGAGGTCCAAGGTTAAAGAACGCACGTGTGTGTAGGACATCTGGAACAAATGACAGGCAGCATGGAACAGAGCAGAGAGCCAGAGAGCCTCCTTCATCTTTATTGCATATTTCTTATACAGGTTGTTATCTCATGTTTACATTCTTACATAAACAGCACATATGTGTTTACCTGTACTAAATCATGGTTACATAACTGTATCCCACTGTGCGACTGCACTAGACAAGCAGGGTCACATCCTCAGTGTCTTTAGATGCCCCTGAGCTTTGAAGCAGTCTGGGTGGTTCCCCACACCAACCACCCAGGAGAGTGAAGTGGGAGGTTAACAAGTGTGAGGTCAACGTAGGCAGCTTCACAAGGCACCACTTTTACAAAAGGGATAATGATGTAGTGTACTGGTAATGTGCCCATGGGTTCATTCCCCATCACTGTAAAAAACAAAGTGGAACAAAACAATTCCCCCCCGAGGAAAAACCCCTAGCAAACCCCAAACAACACAACACCACCTCCACCACCTCCAGAGACATCTCCTATAAAAAGAGTAATCAAAATCAAAATCAAATATTAAAATTGATACATCATTACCATTTAAGCTTCAGAGCTTTCATAGAGTTTTGGCAATTGTCCTAATAACTTATTCTGTGGCAAAGTAAAGTTTGAAAGTCAGTAACATCATTTGTGTCCTCTGAGAAGTTATTGTCAAGATCAAGCTAAAGACCTGAGAATTTCTTGTGAGGAATATCTTTGAAAGAAGGCACCAAGAGCAGCTAGGGAAAGCTTTTGAACTGAGATGTGGGGGAGCACTGGTGGGAAGAGAAGGAAAGACAAAGGGTTGGGTAACCCTCTTTCTTCATTACTTTTCTCATTGCTGAGACAAAATACCCGACAACAAATTTAAAGGAGGAAAGGTGTACTTAGCTCACAGTTTGTAGAGGTTTCATTCCACAATCGGTTGGCTCCAAGGCAGGCTGGCTTCACAGAGTAGAGCAATTTATGGTGGGAAGAAAACAGCAAAAGCAACAAGAAAATGTAAGACAAGCCTCTTTCTGCCCCTTATATTGTATCCAGTCTACCAGGATTAGGGTGGTGCCAATCCAATCAGTGGACTGATGCAGCAGTCACTCGCCCTTAATTCCAACACCCCTAATCTCAACACTGTACCACAAATCAATCACACACTCTAGATTCATCCACCTCCCAAAAAACTTTGCATGAGACTTTGGGGAGGCATCCAGACACAAACTATGACACCCTCACTGCAGTTCTGAGAACATCTTAGCAAGCCAAGAAGTAGCTCTGGTTCAGAGGCTCTCCATTTGCTAGATGTAGCACCTTTATCCCCAGGCTTTCCAGATCTAGCAGTGGGGAGAACAGCTATTTTCTAGACTACCATGGTGGATCTGAAATGTACTATAGCTGAAGGCCAAGAGCTAATTGCTCTCTTTGAAGCAACACAGGAAATTATTGCTTGAAGGGAGGTCAGTGTGCCATGCTGCCATGGCTGCCACAATAGTTGGGTTCTTTATTTCCTGTTATTAGTACCAGTTGTGGGGTCTTTCCTGGACCATGATATTTGTAAATTATACAGGGCTATTTATTTTGAATAATGTTCTTCACTACACTTTAAACTTTTAAAATTAGGTTCAGGTTCATTATCTAATTTTAGGCACATAGATATCCATGTTCTTCTATTGGGTGTATCAGGTGCATATTTCAATTTATCCCATTTATGATAATGTTTAGTTTGCTTAAGATAATGGTTGCTAAACTGCCTATATGAGTCCCTTTTTTGTCAGTGGAACAAAATACCCAGCATGCACAACTTCAAGGAATTTTAACCATTTTAGTTTCTTTCAGAGAGCAGGTTTCAAGGCAGAAATGGTATGGCAGAAGGGCATAGTGGAGAAAACCTATTTATTTCATGACAGCCAGGAAGCAGAAAGAGAAAGGGAGGAGGAAGCCAGTGACAAGAATACACTCTTTCAGATCAGTCCCAGTGACCCACCTCTTTCAGTCAGGCCCCATATGCAATAGCACATTCAACTGTGAATTCATGGATTAACCCACGAGGAGTCTAGTGCCTTCAAAATCCAGTCACCTCCCCACAGCCGCACCTTGAACACATGCGAATTTGGGGTATAACTTTGTATCTAAATCATAGCACTTCCTGGGCTACTTCAGGTGTAATCCTACCACCCAGTGATGACAGCTTAAGTTCATAGTGTGAAGAGCCAAGCAGCTCTCTCGAGGAGTCCAGGAAATTTATACGTATGAGTGGTGATGAATTGTTTTGGTTCTTTTGAATTACTAAGCTTTAAGTTTTTAATATTGTAGTCAAATAACCAACCATGTGGTAGTGTTGGGACTTGGATTGGGGATATCAAGTGGATTTCAGAGAAGCTGAGACTCCTGAATCTGTCATCTGCTTACCTTCCTTTGGGGTGAAAGGATATTATCTTTTCTTACCTCATGATTTAAAGAACAGATTCTCAGTTTGAGAATCTTTGCAGATCACTTCTTTCTTTGTGTAACCTTATTGTATTGAGGGACCATTCTGTTTCTTCTTTAAAATATTACATTTTCTACCAGGAGACTGAAATCAATTTTCCTTTTTCACTTAGAAGAAGTTGAAAAACTTGATTTCAATTTAGCAGCTCTTATCTAACCATAGCTCATTGACTTCTGTGTCATGTCATCTGGAAAATGTCAGGAAAGAATGTGGTGCTGGATGAGATCCCTCTGACAGGATAGTCACATGAATATTTCACAGCTATCTGTTGGAGGCCCAGGAAAACAAGCATATAAATATTGTGAAAGAATGGTATAATCTAAAATATATGTGCAGGTAAACACAATACTGGCTATGTGTCCTTTTGAGCAGTGTTTACAGCAAAGTGAACATTGCATCAGGACAGTGAAGTCCCCGCACGTGTGTACTTAATGTTTACAAAATAATCTTGGGTATACAACCCTCAGATACCTGATGTAGCACTGACACATGTCCAAGGTTCCTAAAGATCCTCTTGAGTAGTTACAGAAAATATACTAGAGTGTCAGGAGCTTCCCTTCCTTTTATTCTGTATCCTCTTCTGGCTGGGTTTTGTCTGTGGACAAAGCCTCTCAGAAGCAGGAGCAGTTGTCACCACATCAGTCTCTCAGTGTGTTTTTCTGTTAGTGATGAGCTCAGAGTTGAGGGCTCTTCTGAATCCACCAGTGGGACTGTCCCATAGTCCTGGCTCCTCTATTTGGTGCTCAAGTGTCTCCTCCAGGCTGGCTCTGATTCTAACATCCAGCCTCAAGGTTGACGCTATTAGTTACTTCAAGGATTCCTGAAATGGTGGGATTGAACCCAGGGCTTTCACCCTAAGCTATATCTCAAGGCTTTATGTGCTTTGTTTTGGGATAGGGTCTCAGGGAGTCATTAATTTGTCTGGGATGGGCTAGAACTTGTGATTCTCCTGCCTCACCTTCCCAGAGTGCTGGGATTACAGGTATCTGCTACCATGCCAGGCTCATATGTTTTTCTTTAAGTGACAGTAACTTCGACATTTTCCCAAACCCTCCAATTACAAATAGCTTCCTAATCACCCCTAAAAGTGACCTGTCTGCCCCTCTAATTGCTCAGATGTAGTAGTTTAAAAGTGAACTCCCTCACCTGTACCTACAGGTCAACCATGAGTGGGACCAAGGCCCGCGTGAAAGGCCCGGTGTCCCTCACACTTCAGTGTGCACAAACACCAGATGGGGTCGTATCTAGCATTCACATGCCCTGGGCATTCTTCACAGATCTGTGCAATGCCAGGCTCCATGTCAGCAGAGTTTCCATGTAGAATGATAGGGATGCATCATTCTTCTTAAGTGATAAAAATAGAAATTTATAGTAGCTAGGAGATAAGATCTGGCTTAAATGAAGTTTAGCATCTTCTTTCAAGAACTTTAATGAAAATTGTATCTAATCAAAATATGTCTCCTATCTCTTTTGAAAATTTATGCCTTTTATCACACTGGTTAACATCACAAGTCATTTTATCCCTTGTTTAATCTTGTCACCAAAGCACTATTCTTCATAAACTACCTGGCTTAATGAACAGACATTAGAACACTGAACTCTGGAATGACAATTTTAATTCATCTTTCATGTCAAGGAACTCACAATGCACCATGCCACTGACCAGGAAAAAGTCCAAGGGATTCTGTCTCAGCAAAAACCCCACCTGAGAGCTAAACTTGAGTCCTTCTTCATTTTTGGCTAGTTAAGTAAATTTACTGTCATCGCTGGGGAAGGATGATGGGCCATCTTGGGCAAGTTGGCACCTATGGGGAAGAGGAGGGGGAATGAGTTTCAGAGCATTCCTTCCGTTGGGTGCTCTTGATTTCCTTTCCCCAAGTTTTGTGCATGTTGGCCTCAAGCCACAAGGTGGCAGGACAATCCTTGTCATCTCTTGCACAAGCATGTTTGGCTTTTAAAGGCACGGCATTCTGCTCATGTTCACATGCTGATGCTCGGAGAAGTGTAAAGCAATTATCCAGGTACATTCCCCACAGGAACCAGGTTCCCTCTCTTGCCAGCCCATAATCCTACTCTCTTTTCAATGCTAACTCAAGGACACTGCAACTTTATACTCTGGAAGATGCCGAAAGCTCCTGGGGTTTATACCGTACCTCAAAACTATTTGACATCCAATCAGTAATCTGTTACAGAAAACATCTGCTTATAGTTCACTATTTTATTAGCTATCTAGCTTCTTTCCTATGAGCTTCGTAGTATTGTAATAATCGATGCACCTCTAAATCAGTCCCAATTTTTTACTTTTAGTCTAAGATGAGATATATCTCAAAAAAGTCTTCCATAAAAATCACATCTTTCTAATGTCATTTTTGCTGAAAAAGTACTTTTCCCCAGGAGTATCAACTATATGTTTAGACATCATCTAAAGGCCTTTGCACTATAAGTTCAGATACTGTACATTTTTACAGTTAGCATCTCTTTGCTTTTCCTGATTATATTTCCTTTCTCTTCTCTGTGATCTCTGATGACAGGCCCTGGCATGGTGACCTGGACTCTGTGACATCCCCACCAAGCTCATTGTCCTCTGCCTTACCAGCCTTTGGGTAGGTAGCTGGCTTCAGGCTTCAGTAAAAGCCAACTAGTATCAATGTCTCAGATAATTCTGAGTTCATTCATTGCCAGGCAAGATGAAGTAATTCTGTGTAATAGCAAATAACTGATCAAATAAATAAAAGAACAAGAAAAGCAACCTCTCCCTTTGTATGAAGGAAAGTGTAAATTATCTAAGGGCTAGGTTAGTATTAAGTGACGTGATGTGGTCTTGATAGAGATTGGGTCCTGATTATTTTTTTTAACCAAGGGACAAAACTAGCATCCAAATGCTAATGGAATGAAGTGGCTGACCTACAGGGCAACGCAGGTCTCTTTTCAGGCAAGAACAGGTCTGGAAGCATCTGTTTGGTGGCAGATTGGGCCACCCTCTGGAAGCAGCACCATTTGGTATACCTTGACTGCCTTTTATGCCCCTCCTGAGGGAGTATTTGTGGCTGTGAGTCTTTTGGTTTTCTCCTGTAGTTTGGAAGGAGGAAAAGATCTTCACAGACCACACTACTCACCCAGGAGGAACAGTTTGAAATTGTTTGTAGTTAGATTTGATTTTTACCACTTTGTCACTGTTCTCACCCAGTAAATTGAACCAAATTGTAACTAACTTATAGTGAGAGTGAGTTTAAGATTTATAGATATTAAGATCTCCTAAGGAGAGCCTCAACCAATTTTAGGGTAACTTCATATTTTAAACTTTCTCAAGTCACAATGTTGAACCCTTAAATTCTATTTTTGGGATTTCATCCTTTTTTACCACTGAATAACATTCCTTTGTGTATATGTATTACATTTCCTTTATTTGATCATCAGTTGATAGAAACTTAGGTTGTTTCTATTGTGAATAATGCTGCTGTGAATATGGAGGGCAGATGTCTCTTCAACATGCTGAGTTAATTTTCTTTGGATGTGTACCCAGTAGCAAGATTTTTAGAGCCTTTGGGAGTTCTATTTTTAGTTATTGAAAGGACTTACATATTTTCTCCCTTATGATTGGACTAATTTACTATGCCACCAACAGTGTGCATGGGTTCCCTTTTCTCCATGTCTTCATTATATTTCTTATCTACCACCTCATGGATAATGGCCAACCTAACAAGTGTG
Source organism: Chinchilla lanigera (assembly GCF_000276665.1). Lineage (NCBI taxonomy): Eukaryota > Metazoa > Chordata > Mammalia > Rodentia > Chinchillidae > Chinchilla > Chinchilla lanigera. The sequence continues at coordinate 701,802 of NW_004955550.1, read as the reverse complement.
AGCTGGTATCTCACTGTGCCTTGAATTTGCATTTCTTTGGGTTAGAAAGGGAGTGGTGTGGGTGGGGAAAGCAGAGACATTGATCAATGAGTAATGCATTAATGATAATATATTGCAGATTTCAAAATTGTTAAAAAGAGAATAAATGTTCTCACACAAAGGGATGATAAATGTTTGAGACATGGATACATTGATTAGACTGATTTGACCATTCCATGGGGTACACCTATATATCAAAACTTTGCACCCTGTCTATAAATATATACAACAATTATTTGTCCATTTAAAAATGAAATAAAAGCCAAGAGGTTCCATGGACAAATATAAACTACATATAATTATGGTGTGCAAGGTGATATTTTGATGTATGTCTGCGTTGTTACTATTAACTATGGTCAACATGATGTAAATGGACCTCCAGAACTTACTCATCCTAACTGAAACTTTGTACTTTGTGACCAACATCTTCACCTGGTCCCTGGGTGCAGTAGTAAATAGGGTAATCTGGGATGGGCTCATTGGAAAGAGGATATTTGGGCAAATACTTGAATGAAGTATGGAGATAAAATATAAGTATCTTAGGAAAGCAGGTTCAAAAGGAGACAGTATGCATAGATGCCCCAGGGCAGGAATGTACTACCTGTAGAGGTAGATGTTGCTGTCATTTTCATTTATCATCTGCTACTTGCTTCATAAGTGGTTTCACATCTGTCCTCTTTCTTCTAACTATTCTCTCTTCTGTGGCTAGTTATGTTTTGAAAAACAGAGATTAGGGCTAGGGTGTAGCTCAGTGGTAAAATGTGTGCCTAGCACGTGCGGGGCCCTAGGTTGAATCCCTTACACTGCAAAACAAAAACAACCAATCAACCATACAAACAAACAACAAACAAAAATCATGTCACATCCAACTCCCTGTACTAAAATACTTTTTCTGCCTTTGTGTCCCTTTAGATAGTTTTGTTCATTTTTCAAATCTCAGCTGAGGTACTAATTGCAGGGAAACTTCCTGGATTATGAAGGCAAGGACAGAGTTCTGTACTCCCTTTCTGTTGATTAGTGCTAGAATTAGCGCTAGAATTTTATATATCAAAGTTTTAACTGGATATTTATCTACTTGTTGATTTTACTTAGGGTTTATAATTTGTAATAGATTGTAAACTCCAGAGTCCTAAGTTGGGCCCAGTTTAGCTCACCATTGTATCTCTAATGCATACCACAGGCCTGGAATACAGCAGGTTATCAACATATACATGCAGTGACAGGGTTCAGTAGAAACTAGGTATTGCCTCGCTAAGCCTGACTTTGAGACAGAATCATGTGTTTGAATTTTTTTCCAAGTCTGGTTTTCTTCCCGTATTTGGGTCAACTGGAGTTATTTCTGAGACTTTCACATGCAGGAACATATCTCCTCTGATATATAAATACATCCAGCTTGACGCTTGCTACTTGAAGTTTGGTCTGTGCACCAATGTTACCTGGAAACTATTAGAAACACAGAATTTCATATCCCACAGACTTCATCTGCATTTTAAAAGTTGCACAGGTGATTGACATAAATATTGAGGTTCTAGAAATGCTAGTTTAGATTTCTATTGATTCTAAATCTAACATAAAAAATTGACTTGATTTTGAATTGCTGTTGTAGAGTAATACATATTTTACAACATTATTATCTTTCCCCTCATTTATAGGGACTGAAACCATTCCTAAGAAAAATATTTCCAGGATGAAACTGAGGTTTCAACCCAATTAATGGGGAATCACAAAAATGAGGAGTTCATATCTACCCTGGGGCATGATAATGTCTACTAATCAAAGTATTGACAACTGGAAGAATTCTGTTTTAGTTGTGAGACTTTTTTATATGTAAAATAAGTTACCTGTATGACTGTTAATGTCATTTGCCTGTAAAAACACAAAGAAAATCAGTCATAGCAGAACAAATGGGGTAGGAAACTAGAACACAGGATGTTGAGAAGTGAATGAAAAATGAAAACATAGATTGGCTTTAGATTATTCTTTTGTGTCATCTAGATAAAGAGAAATGACATGAGTGCATTTTCTTTCTCTGTCCCTCTCTTTCTTTCCCTCTCTCCCATCTCTCTTATTTGGAGAAGTGACCATTGGAGAGGTAAAACTTTAAGGTTCCTGATTCTGAGGGAAGGTAGGGAAGGTAACCATCAGATTAGGCTGCCCAAGGATGCATAAGAGGATGGAGTCAAGGGACTAGTATAGAATTTGGCCATGAAAAAGGTAAAGAATACCTACTTTTGTAAGATGGAAAAGCCTAAGAACAGGAGTAAGTATAAATGTGTAGTTAGGAATGTTTGTGTGTTCTGGTTGTGGGAGGCAATGTCATAATCATAGGTTCACTGAATCAGACCCTTAGATAAAGACTTGGGTACAAAGTTTTTTGAGTTTAACTTTGGAGGAGAAGTAGTGAACAGGGAGAGTGAGACTTGGATTTAAAGTTAATGTTTACTGTGGACAATTAAAGCAGCTAGGGTTTGATTTTGTCTGTATGTCTAGAAATCTGGGTCATTTATCCCTTGGCTCCTCCAAACCATTGATTGATGGTTATCACTGGGAGAATTCTCAGGTCCAATATCCTCTGTAGCTGACTCTTACGGAGGTTGTAGAGAGGGCTAGAGAAAGGAATCTGTAAAGATTTTTTTGAGCTCTTGAAGTTGAACTATATTATCATGAATCTAAGCTTGCAAAATTGTTCAGATAGCTGAACATAGAGGTTGGCTGAACAGATGTGATTCAGCACACCAAAATCTTTGCTGTCATTTTCTACCTGACTGTTTGGATCCATTTTTTCTCATGTCTACTCTGCAAAATCTACTCTGTTTTTGAGTTTTAATGGTACAGGTAGCCTGGAATCATTTAAAATTATTTTGTGCAGTATGGTTAATGAAGAGCTCTTGAAGATATTCATTATCTCCCTCTTTCACCACTCATTATAGACCTGCATCTTCAATAAATAATTCTTAAGTTCTAGACCCACTGCTGATGGAGTCGCCTAGCAGGTCTTTGTCTCTGATGACTCTGAGAACTTTGCTTCAGTCAGGCTGTGTGTAGTGTATTTTCTTATTCCTTGCCACCACTGGACATGAAAGTACCATCCCCCCAAAACACCCAGTACCTCATCTAATTTCCATTTATATTCCTGCTTGTGGTTTTTTATTTAGCAGTAGCACTGATAATTAGATCACTCTGACTAATGCAGAGAATTCTTTATGTATCAGTATATTCAGACAATTCACCCGTGAACTGAGGTTTTCTCTCCCTTAGACAGGAGGCTGCATAAAACTCCCTCCACTTCCCATGATAAAACCATAATTATGAACTGAGGAAGAGATGCAGATGCAACAGAAATATGTATATGTCTCATGGAAATACTTCTTAAGGTATAATATACAATTCTATCAAGTAGTAGTAAGATTAATGTAAGGTAGAACTGAAGGTGGATAAGCAAAGTTTGGTTAATAATTAAAGAAAATTACAAATACAAAAGCATACCTTTGTAATAACCCAATAATTGATGAAGTATCATTAATTTTTAATCCCTTTTTCTCCTAAGCACAAGAAAAATGGAAATAGCATGAATTTTCTTTAAGTTCCTCAGGTGAAAAATCCGTGCTAAAATTATCAACACTTTAAATCTGCCATTGAAATTTTAGATAAAATTCTAAATTGCCTATAGTTTCTTCCTTTAAATAATTTTTCAGCTGTTTGATTTATATTTCTTATGTGAAGCATAATAAAGAAACCACTATGCCCCTGCAACTCACATAAATCCTGCCTTTCAGGTCCAGAAAAGATTTTCAAGCCAGGTTCCAGTGCGAAAGGAAATGCGATTGTTGGGGCACCTCTCCTTGTTGAGCTAGTACGTTCTGTTCTGGAACGACACAATTTCGGTGGATGGAAACTAGCCTCAAGGCAACATGAGACCAAAGAAGGAGGCAGAACGCACAGAACGCACTTTATTGGTGGCTTACTGACAGAGGTTTGGTTTTGAGCAGCAGCGAGAGCTGGCGGATTGCTGTGATTTCCGCAGTAGGTGGTTCACACACAGAGGTCAACATAGAAGTGGCTTCATCCGATCTGCGGTGTATGTGGTTTACCTTGAGCCAGTATCAGGAGCATCCTCGGCACTGATGGCACCAGGGTTTGGTTGTCAAGGCTCACATACCACTCTAATGGTTTTCCTTTTATAGCGTGCTGGGAATCTATGTGAAGAAAAAGGATCAGGGTCTCTCAGGGGCCATCACAGCTAAAGAATAACAAGTCAAGACGGCTGGCATCAGGCTGCATCCACACAAGTTCTTGAAGGCTGCCAATTAGAATTCTATAAATTATATTTTATATTGTGACACCTTTTTATTAAGTTTTGGGAAATTATGTTTGAAAAAGTAGTCACTGAACAAAATAAAGGCATACTTGAAGCAATAATGTTACTTTATAGAAATAATTTTTAAAATGCCTATAGTAGTACTAGAGTAGCTTACACAATTACTGTATTAATACTGAACTAATTATGGTACAAGAAGTAGTTTTTTCAGTCAATTTACTATAAAGCAAACAGTGCACCCTCTGGCCGGCCAGCGAGGAGGGTGGACAGCCCCGCCGCTCTAGGGGAGCTCCCGAGCAGCTCGGTGCGGTTTCTGGGCTCCGTTCTGCCCCCATCTTAGTGCCACTGGGGTGCTCGTTGTTTACCTCCGACTCAGGCTCAGGGGCGCCGAGCGACTTTTCGGGGGAGCGGCGGGAGCTTGGGGGCGCCCCCTCCGCAGACTCTCCGCTCCCCCGCCTCGCTCCCCGGGGGCCCCAGACGGCGCAGCCCCACGTGCATGGGTAGTGACGGGGTCCTCCGGGAGCAGAAGTAGCGTTTTAGCGCCTTTCCGGGGCTTTTCCGGTGACCCTGTGTCCCGCACGCTCGCTGTACCCAGTAGATGCCCTCCTTGGGGTGCGAGACTGTGGGGAAAGTTTAAGATCTGTTCATAGTAGTCACGATTGTTGGGGAGGGCGGGCGGTGGGGAGGGAGGCGGGGCGGCCTTCCTTCTGAGTCCTCCGGGCTGCCTGGAGAAGAATGCTGAAGTGACAGCCGGAGGTGGACTTTCTGTGCTGGCACGGAAGAGCCCAGCAAGCGGGAGGGAGGAAGACAGACCCCCTTGCTCCGTGGCTGCTTTCTGGGGACCTTGTCGGCAGTGACAAGGTCACTTTTTTTCTTTTCTTTTCAGCGATTCTTCAGTCACCACTTCGCCTCCCCAGCATCACCACAGTGGACAGCTCCGAACGGGTTTTGGTTTGTGTTTATCATTTGCCCCACAGCGAAGCACTTGTCAGATTAATTTTATCTTCGCCCTCCTCCCAACTTCCCACTCTACCTTCCTCCCCAACGCAAACCCTGTTCTCTGAGGTTAGACATTTTACAAACCATACATATGTTGTTGTTTGAAATGTGATTTTTTTTTTTTTAATACCCTCGCCCATGGCTACTCTTGTAGAAGCTTATTTCTGCCCTTCCCCCACTTGGGGGTGGAGGGAGTAGGGGAAGGGAAAATAATACAATTCCAGGGGAAGTCGCCTTCAGGTCTGTTGCTTTTCTTTTCTTTTTCTTTCTTTCTTTCTTTCTTTCTTTCTTTCTTTCTTTCTTTCTTTCTTTCTTTCTTTCTTTTTTTTTCTTAATTAGAAAGAAGGAATATAGAAAACATCAGTCTTGAACTTCACTTCAAGAGCCCCGGGCTGCAAAGGAAATCTCCTTTGTTTTTGTTATTTATATGCTGTGGAGTTTTGAAGTGGTGATCTTTAGAGAGTGCCTGCGTATGGATCATTTGAAAGAGACAACTCAGGGGAAAGAACATAACGTGAGTGATCTGAAGGGTCTACCAGCCAAATTGCCTGCCTGGAGCAGAACAGGAGCCCTCTAGGAAGAGGAAGGCTTGGGAGCGCAGGTGCAAAAATGCAGGGAGTGCCTTTAAAACACTCGGACCATCTGATGAAAACCAACCTTAGGAAAGGAACCATGCTACCTGTTCTCTGTGCTGGAACATTATGAAAACCCCACTGAATATGATTGCAAGGAGGAGCATGCAGAATTTGTGTTGGTGAGAAAGGATATGCTTTTCAACCCCCTGATAGAATTAGCACTGTTGTCTCTAGGTTATTTGCATAGCTCTGCTGCCCAGGCCAAAGGGCTAATCCAGGTTGGAAAGTAGAATCCAGTTCCACTGTCTTATGTGACAGATGCCCCTGATGCCATAGTAGCAGATATGCTTCAAGATGTGTGTTATGGTTGATGCACTGGGTCAACTTGGGGAGTCTAGAGGTTTGGCTAAGTGACTCAGTAGGGAGCCAGGGTGCTTACTTTGTACACATCCTGAGCCTGTGGAAGAGGAGGGCATGGAGATTACGTGAGTGCTACACGCCCCCTGGGTGGGGGTAGGCTGTTTACAATGTAAGGGAGAGAAAGGGGCTGCTTGGTGCCATTCGCCCTTTTGCTCGTTGCTTTGCTGTTTTCTACCACCATGAACATTTGCCCTCTGCCATGTGCTGCTCTGTCTCGGAGCCAGCCAAGTATGGACTGAAGCCTCTACAAACTGTAAGTTAAATAAACCTTTCCTTCCTTAATTTTGGGCATTGGGTATTTTGTCTCAGCAATGAGAGAAAAGTAACCAAGACAATGTGTATCATGTTGTCACACTGAAAATTCAGTTACACAGTTGCCCCAAACTAGAAGACTTGCCTTCTGAACAGTGGTCACACACCACAGTAAAGAATGCTCTGAAGGACTTATGCAAAGATATGAATCAAAGCTCATTGGCCAAGAAGTGCCCCCTTTCATAAAGTATTATTTCTTCCACTGTGAAAAGCACTTACTATGCAAATGTCTCAGCAGCAAAACGTCAAGAATTTGGAAGGTGGTACAAACATTTCAAGAAGATAAAAGAAATGATGGTTGAAATGGATAGTCTCTCTGAACTATCCCAGCAAGGGGCAAATCACATCAACTTTGGCCAGCAGCCAGTCCCAGGGAACACAGCTGAGCAGCCTCTATCCCCAGCGCAGCTCTCCCATGGCAGCCAGCCCTTGTGCAGACCCCTCTTCTGAACCTGCATCCTGGGCTTGTGTCAATGCCTATCAGTCCTCAGTTGGTCAACCAGCAGCTGGTGATGGCACAACTGCTGAACCAGCAGTAAACAGTCCTTAAACCAACAATATTTGAACCTATTCATGATCCGGAGGTTTCTCAGTCTCTATGAATCATTCATCCTCTATGAATAAGCCTTTGGAGCAACAGGTTTCAAGCAATGCAGAGGTGTCTTCTGAAATCTACCAGAGGGTTTGCAATGACGTAAAATGAACAGGAATCTCCCAGGCAGTATTTTTTTTTGGGGGGGGGGCGGCATTCTGGTACAGGGAATCAAACTCATGACCTTGTGCTTGCCAGGCAGGCACTGTACTGCTGAGCTCAAACTCCCACCCCTCCCAAGCAGTATTTGCATGCGTAGTTTTTAACAGAAGTCAGGGCTTGCTTTCAGAAATCCTCCGGAAGGAATAGGACCCCAAGACTGCATCCCAGTCTTTACTGGTAAACCTTTGGGGTATGAAGAATTTCTTGCAATTACCAGAAACTGAAAGAGACCAAATATACCAGGATGAAAAGGAAAGGAGCTTGAATGCTACTTCGGCCATGGGTCCAGCTTCGCTGATAAGCACACCGCCCAGCTGCCCTCCCCAGGTGAAAACAGCTATGATTGCTTCTGAGAGGAATGGGAAAGCAGAGAACAATGACATGAACATTAATGCCTCCATTTATGATGAGATTCAGCAGGAAATGAAGTGTGCTAAAGTGTCTGAAGCACAGCTTACAAAGGTTGCAGAAGCCAAAAGACAGGGATGGTTGTGTGAGCTGTTAAGCTGGAAAGAAGACCCTTCTCCCAAAGACAGGATCGTGTGGGAGAACCTATTCATGATCCGGAGGTTTCTCAGTCTTCCTCAGCCAGAAAGGGATGCCATTTATGAACAGGAAAGCAATGCTGTGCATCACCATGGCAACAGGCTGATAAGCACACCTGTATCATCCATATTCCAGCAGAGCAGAATCAGCAGCAGCAGCAGCAGCAGCAGCAGCAGCAGCAGCAGTAGCAGCAGTAGCAGCAGCAGCAGCCACCAGCCCCTCCGCAGCCACAGTCGCAGCCACAGGCACAGGCAGGCCCCCTGATTCTCCCACAGCAGCCCACTGTGGCCTCACCTGCTGAGTCTGATGAGGAGAACAAGCAGAAGACCCGGCCATGAACCAAAATTTCAGTGGAAGCCCTGGGCATCCTCCAGAGCTTCAAACAAGACTTGGGCCTATACCCAGATGAGGAGGCTATCCAGACTCTGTCAGCCCAGCTCGACCTCCCCAAGTACACCATCATCAAGTTCTTCCAGAACCAGAGATACTCTCTCAAGCACCATGGTAAACTAAAGGACAACTCGGGGCTGGAAGTGGATGTGGCAGAATATAAAGAGGAGGAGTTGCTTAAGGATTTAGAAGAGAGTGTCCTAGATAAAAATGCTAACACTCTTTTCTCAGTGAAACTAGAAGAGCTATCAGTGGAAGGAAACACAGACATTAATGCTGATTTGAAAGACTAAGAGATCATAGTATTTTCATTCAACAGTACCAGTGCTATTTACTAATAAAATGAAAGTCCATCTTGTATTTATTCAGAAAACCTTTGTTATTCATTGTTTGGCCAATGAATCTTCAGAAACTTGCACAAACAGAACAGTTGGGAAAGGATAGTACAGACTGCACTAAA
>NW_004955550.1:667419-691989 GCF_000276665.1 Chinchilla lanigera | reverse complement strand
TTCAGGCTTTACACTAGAGAAACAATGCGGTGCTTGCACATTAAAAAGAGAAAATGTGCTTCACACAGTTGCCCATAAAAAGTGCTTTTTTCCAAGCAATTCGTATTATAAGCTTCACTGGTTGTATGCAATTTTTACTATCATGCAAATAAGCTTAGATAAATAAACTAATAGATCACCTTAGAAAATTATGCAATTAATGTAAAAATAATTAAAAAGCAAACAGTGCTTTTCATAACATTTAGCTCTTATCTTTACTAAAGGTAACTAAATATATTTATAATTCCAACTTGCTGTGTGCACTCTCTGAAAAATTAAATATCTAGCTAAGGCTATAAGTCTATTTCTATAAAGAGAAGACCACCTGCTACATTTTAGAAAGGTAGACTTCTTTCAAACTCAAATTTTCTGCTTGTGTTGGTCCTTTTCATTGGAATATTATTGGTTTATAGCATCAATCTCCCTGTGTAAGATTTCTATTACATACATGTTAGTTACTGCAGCTCTATAATACAAAATAATATTTGTCTTCTTTTTAAAATTTGAATTACATACAGAATGACCTTTTGACTTTGACATGTAAAATTTTACTTACTTGATATTAAAGGAAAAAAAATCTAGTTCATTTGTTAAAGCATAGTCTTGTCAAACAAGACTTCAACATCTCATACTGAGTGATGTTTAAGATCATTAGAATAGTTCCTGAAAAAAGTCACAAATTTGTAGACAAATATATAACTCATGTTTTACTAAGGAAAGGTGCATTTTAGAGGTTCAATTTGTCTTTTATTTATATTTTATTCAATCTTGAAGATTTTCTTCAATGCAACCTTCATCTCTTTGTTCCTCAAGCTATATATTAGAGGATTACATAGAGGTGTTATCACAGAATAAAACAAATAATTTTTTTTGCATCTTCACTGTGCGTCCTGACTCAGGACCAACATACATCACCATAATAGAGCCATAAAATAGGATAAAAACTGCTAAATGAGAAGCACAAGTCAAGAAAGCCTTATGCTTGCTCGCTGCTGAAGGCATTTGTACCGCAGCCAAAATTACCAGAGCATAAGAGCAAATGATAAAGATGAAAGTACCAATCATGAAGAAAGCATTGAAAGAAGAATAAATGAACTGGGTTGTGGTGTCCTCAGGACAGGACAGCATCATCAATGGGACAGGATCACATACAAAATGGTTGATAATATTTGGGCCACCGTAGGGTAGCTGTGAGATGAAAACAAACGGAGTTAGAAAGAGAATGAACCCACAGGACCACCCAAAGACAAGGAGGCTGGTGCAGAGCTGTCTGGTCATGATGTGTGGATAATGGAGAGGGCGGCAGATGGCAAGGTACCTGTCAAAGACCACAATGCAAAGGTAGAAGCCTTCATCATATCCAAAGGAGAAGAAGAAGTAGAATTGTGCAAAACACCTCACAAAGGAGATGGACTTCGTTGTGGAGAGGACGTTGGCTAACAAGTTAGGAACAGTTGTTGTGAGGTAGCATATTTCCAGAAGAGAGAAATTCCCCAAGAAGATGTACATGGGGGTGTGAAAGCAATGGTCTCTCTGCGCTGCACAGGCAATGGCTGTATTCCCCATGAGGGTCAGCGTGTAGGCTACTGAGAAGAGCCTAAAGTAGAGAAGCTGCCTTTCTGGGCTTGAGGGGAAGCCCAGGAGGATGAAGTGGGTAACGGAGTTCTCTTTCTTGGCCACATTTACTGATGTAGAAGACATGTAGATGACAGAGGTGTATGGCAAGTTAACATAGAATGTTGATTTTTCCTAGAATATCAAATTTATTATTAATTTTGTATGATAGTAAAATAATCAAACTATTTCTTAAGCAATAAAACTGAGATTTGCATAAGCCAGCCATGAACAAATGACATTGTTTAAATAAGTCACAAACATTAAAAGGAGGGAGAAATGAATTTGAGACAATTTTATCCTGATAGGAACTGTGACTTAGATACTAGAAATGCAAACTTTTACAATTGTTATGATTCACCATTTTAAAATAGTCTCTTCTTTCACCTGTTTGTCTGTTATTGGTATTGTACTACTTTTCTGAGTATGTGGAACTATTAAAACTGATTTGAAAAAAATTTATAATTTCTTTATGATTTACAGCAAATAATAATAAATTACTAAATCAAGATATTTTAAAGGACTCTGTCTCAATATACTGCTTGATGGGGCACAAATTAATACCTACTTTCACTTTCTGTTAATCCAAGTTAGTCCTAGTATTTTAAAGTGGTAGTGAAAAAAAGTTGTCACTTAAGAATATATGATGTTTTATTCTTTTATGTTATGTGTTGTATCTATATTAATGCTTAGTATAAAAATTCTTTTCTCTTTTAGGCAGCTTGATGTATTATATAGTATATAATATACAGTGTGCTATTAGGAACATTCCTATGCTTTGGTTTCTAAATTGCTCTTGATATATGTTTTTGATATACTTCTGGGTACATATGGGAGCTAGTCATGCTTGCCAATGGTCCTGTGGGAAAGCAGCTGACCTGAGATTTGGTGGCCAATTTCATTGTACTGGCACATTTTCGCTACAGTTATGTCAGCTGCAGGGAAAAATGAAAGGTTCGTATACTTTATAGTTGTGAGGGTTTTTACAGTTCCTTGTTACTGATTCCCTATATATATTTTTTTTCTTTTTGTTAGAGTGTTTTGGTGTCTTTTTATATCTGACTGTGATGCATCCTGTAGTCTTTCTTATATGGAAAAATCTGAAACATGCATCTCTCCCTGTCTTTGGCTACTTTCAGGCCATATAGTAGTAATAGAATCAAAATTTAATTCTGGATGAGCACAGTGGTGCCTGCCCATAGTCCCAGCACTCAGGAGCTTGAGGTAGGAGGGTTGCACAAATCCACAAGTTCAAGACCAGTCTGGGCAACATAGGGAGACCCTGTCTTAAACAAATAAGCAGACAAATAAACAAAAGAAACCCCTCCAATTTTGTTTCCTTAAGATGTTATTCTGATCCATTTTATTAGGCAATGTAAGTATTTAAAAATATGATGTTAATTGTTTCATTTTAATGTAATACAAATAGATATTAATGAAGGAAATATAAAAATACACCTCTTACTTCTATGGAAAACCAAATTCCATAGCAATAATTAGAGAGCAACAATGGTTAATATACAGTGCATCATGATTTTAAAAGAGGGGGTAAATTATTACTCAGAGTACAAATCATGACTAGAAAAGATTCTCTCTTACAAAGAAGAAACAAACAAAAAGACAAAAATGGTCTTGATTATATCACGTAGTGCTGTAGGTGCCAGAAAAACAGCTGTGGATATGTAGACCTTGCCTTCATAGAGTTTATAAACATGTAGCTAATAGTGAATTTTTAATTTTTTTTTTGGTTGAATTTCAACTTGTTTTCCAGTTTTGGAAATATCTTTGCCTTTTATAACAAATATTCAATAAATCAAAAAATATTTTTCCAGTTAAGAACTTATGAGACTGAGTCTGAGAAATCCTTGACATACTTGTTTACAGGAAGGCAGTATCAGAGTATTTTTGCCACTATACATGTAGAGGACTGACTTTCACTTGAAATTGGTTAACTCTCATTGCCCTTGATCCTGTATAAAAATGAATGTAGCAAATTAAGCCTGCTGAATCCTTGGGTCTATGGGTTGTTCCAAGTTAGTCTGTTAAATGTTTTTAAGGAAATAATTTCCTCAGTTACAAAAGTCTTTTGGTGAGTCCTGTCCCCTAATATTCCAATAGTTTACATTTTAGTGGATTACATTTTTGTGCTGGATATATTCTTGTTTATGCAGGATCCTCTTAACTGTTCCAGTTAATTTCATTTTTAGAAAAGCATCATCGGTTTCAAATCATCATTGGAACTTACCTTTCTTTTCTCAGATTATTTCCTGAGGATAATACTTGTCTAATAGCATAATTTAGAGCAAATCCTGTGCCTCTAATGTCAACAACACATATGGATGTAATATTTTTTATTTAATAAAAGTATATAATGCCACTACACACTACCAAATAATGCTTAATCTAATGTAATAAAAAAATGTATAAGTTTGGGAAGAAGATGTCTCTGGAGAGAAAAATCTGCCATATTCACTCTCCAGGTAACAAAAATCACAAAATTAAATAAAAATTTTATCTAGATATTTATCAGTTAATATACTTCCTTTCTTAAACCTTAAGCCTCTTTATATGTACATTAATTACTCATATTGTAAAAGGAAATTAGGAATAAGAGAAATATATTCTTCAGAACTCATGGAAACAAGAAATCTAAATCCTCATTTTTAATCTTAGTTTTTGCTAGTTTTATTCTAATGAAATATTTTGAATTTTGTCAGACAAGAAGAAAAATAAGTTGAGTTAATAACGTAAGTTTTGCAAAGTATGGATTGAAGGCAGCTCACACATTAAAATGTTTTCACTCACTCCTCAGATGCACATGAAATTGAAGATGGGAGAGAAAATGTTACTCCATGGAGCTGTATACAAATGAAGGGTTTCTAAGAAATCAGATGATCGAGTTTATAATCATTCATGGGTTGCAAAGAGTCAGCCTTAATAGAATATATTTTTTCAACTTCGAAGTACATGTTAGTGGACAAGTGAGAGTCAAGATAAAGGATAAATCTATCTATCTATCATCTATCTATCTATCTAATCTATATATATATGCTTTCATCATAGCCTTCTGAGATTTGGGGTTCTCAGTGATTTGATTGCATTTCTTCAAGAAAGGAGATCATTTCTGAATTTCATCTACAATCGAATACCAAATCTTACTATTCTCCAAAGAACAGCAAGTTGTAAAAGTAAGTACTATCTTTTCTTTCTTTCCTAGTATCCATGTGTTGTAAAGGCTTCCTGGGTAACAGCTAAGTAGTAGAAGACATTTCTGTAACAGTTAAAACAGGAAGTTCTATTAGGTTCTCTATATCTACTTTGAAGAAGAAAGAGGAGGAGGAGGAGAAGAAGAAATAATCATTCTCTGTAATCAAATATCTGTACTTACAAAGTTTATTAGATATATTTGAGTTGCAGTTTACATAGAACATAAAGAATTGGCAGTTGCAGAAGTTTAATTGCCATTCAGTTATTCCACAAATATTTTTAAATGCTTTACCAAGTGCCAAATGTCAGTTCAGTTCCTTGTGGTATTGTAGAAGACAACCCCAAATTTCTGTTTTCATATTATTTATATTCTATTGTACAGAAAAAATAACCTAAAGGAGATTATTGCATAATATATTGAGATTAATATGGAGGAAAACAAAGCATGAAGTATGGAGGGGATGTTAGAACAGGACATTATGACTTTAGATAGAAGGATAAGAAAGCTGCACAGAGAAGGTGACATTTAAGCTATACCTGGAACTGAGAAAACAAACCATGGTTATCCAGAGGAGTTACTATTTCAATCATAGTAAACAGATACAAAGAACAATAAAACATGTTGGAGAAATAACAAGCAGGCCAGTGTGGCTATTTCAGGGTAAGCAATGGGCAAAGTAGTAAGACTTGATGACAGAGGGATTGTAGGGAGAGTCATTAAATTAAGACATTTGTACAGATTTTATGGTAAGGTATTTTTAATGCCTTTTTAGTTATAAGAACCAGTCAGGGGCAGTACTTGAGCAGAATGTAAATCAATCTAGCTAGCTTTTCTTTTTAAACTCTGAAGCATTTACCTAAAAGCACACATTTTAACTATATCATTCACTGAATTATTAAAATAGCACACATGCACATAACCACACTCTTGGATAAGTAATAGAAAATTATCTAGCATCTAAAAAGCCTTACTGTAACCATTCCGAATATTACATCTCTCTCTTCTGAAAGTAATCACCTTTGTCAATTTGCCCATTTTTGAAATAGACAAACTCGTAGTGTATGTATTTCATCTTGAATCTTTCCCTCATACTTACATATGCATTCTTTCATATCAATATATTTCATTGCCTGTCATTCCTATGCAATATTCCTTTGTATGTACATGCCACAAGCTTTCATCCTTAGACATGTGGGTTATATCCAGTTTTTGGCTGCTATGAATAATGGTTCTGTGGGTAATATTATTCATATCTTTTGGTATATGCTTGTAAAATTTATGTTTGTGTATATGAAATTACCAGTACTTAGAGAATGCATGCATTCCACTTTAACAGATAGCATCAGAGAGTATTTTATAAATGGTTACCCAAATGTACATGCTCATTTGTACTACATGATGACTAGAATTTCTCTCTGTTTCTTCCCAGCTTGTGTTATGTCAGTTTTTGAAAATGAAAACAACTGGGAAAGATGTGGTAGTGTTGTGCAGATTGCATTCCTTGTATGACCAATATGATTGAATACATTTTCTCATATTTTTTGGCCATTTAGATAAACTTTTCCCAGAAATGATTTTTCTTTTTTTTGTATTTAAAGATAAAAGAATGAAAACATCTTAACAAACATACATTTAGAAAATAACACAAAAACAATACAAGCAATACAAAATCTCAAACAAGGTGATAGGAAATTAACAATGGTTATTGTATTACATATTGATATCTTCAATTTGGGTACTCAGATAAACAAATATGGACATGTAAGATTGATCATATACTTAGACATTAACTATTCCTTTCAATAGAACAATAAAAGTCAGTTGTACAACTATGTTAGCTACCCTGTGTATATACATATACACATATTTTTCCCTTTCCAGAAATAATTTTTCAAGGATCTTGCCCACTGGGGATGTATTATTATTATTATTATTCATTATTTATTTATTTATTTATTTATTTATTGGTTAAAAATTGTGTCTAGGGCCTCTATCTCCTCTGCTTTGGAGATGTGATTGTCTCTGCCTACAGCCTGGTTGCCTGGTGGACTGCAGGTGCTGACAGATCTGTAGAGCAGATCCTAGGACACTTTAGAAGCTAGGAAATGGACTCTGTGAGGTAGAAACTTCAGGATGGCTAAATAGAGGGACCAAGCACTCATCTCCACAAAGAAGAATCAAAGAATCAGATGTGAAGTTGAATTTTGAGGTGAGGGTCACCTCAAACAGAACCCTGGAAATGAGCAAGAGACTGGAATTTTGTTAGGTTCAGAGAACTGAGATAATATTATAATAAGAGAAACAAAATGTCCCAGCTTTTGTCATCCCTGTTCCCCAAACAGGGAAGGGAGAGTTTCCTTGTTGCAGGGCTATGACTGAAAGAGAGGCCCAGAAAAATTCACTGAAAAATTTCCCATTCCTCAGAGCCTTCCAGCCTACTTAGATGAGTAAGCTGAAGTCTTCATAGCAGTCAGATTAGTCACATTTTGGAGAAGGAGTTCACATAATCTCCCAGCAATATCCAGGTATACTATAGGCGAGAACCATCTTGACAAGGGACTGATTGTCTAAAATTAGAGTATTTTATATTTCTAGTCTTCTTTTTTTTTCTTCATATGGTATGTATGTATGTGTGTGTGTATATATATATATACATACACATGCAATTATTTTCAATTTTGGAATTATAGTGCATATTAGTCATCAGTACTTTTGCTTGATATCATATGTTGTTTTTTCCCATGCCTAACATTAAATTCTTGAAGCATGATTCTTAGTAGATTCATAGCACTAAATGTTGAAGAATGAATATTTTGGGTGTATGATACTCTATTTTTATCAATGACAAAATTATCATTTTATCAGAGTTATAAAATATTCTGCTTGGGGACACATAGTTTTGTGCAAAATTTCTGGAAATATGAAATATTCTTGGAAATGGATGACACATGTGCTTTATAAAGATACATATTTCTTTTTTGCCCAATTTAACTTTGTAGCAAGTTGTAATTGGTTAGAGGTAAATGGAAGGCAGTAGAAAACAGAGTACTATGTCTGTCAGACAGACAGACACCAGATCCAAATTTTATTACATACAAACTATGTAGGATTGTAAATCACCTAATCTTTATGTATTTAGAGTCCTCAATGTCAGTAGAAGAAAAACAATTGCTCTCACTCATTTAATGCCTTTTTGTAAGAACTTCAAGAGCTAGAAAAACTAAATATTTAGACCCATGAGGAACAGCAAACATGATTTCAAACTCATTTCAGAGCATTGACAAACAGTTTGCTGATTCTTTTTCCGTTATTCTGGAACTGTAAAACTTTTTACCAAACAAGTGAACATACTGCTTCTAACAAAGGCAGAAGGAATCCATTTTGAAAAATGTCCATGGCACTCTGATAATTTTTTATGCATTCTTTTAAAAGAAATTATTTCGCTTATATGTATGGTCCCTAGTTGCATCCATTTACGTATAAAAGCCTCAAGTTTGTCCTTTACAGCTGAGTAGTACTCCATTATATAAAAATAAGAAACTGAAAAATAAATAGAACCCCAAATATGCAATAGATACTGTGAAAGGGAATGAAACCGCTCAAAAAGGAAGAACAACTGGGATGGGTGAAAGGAGAAAAGAAATAAGAGAAAAGAAAATAGATATATACTTAAGATAGATAGACTTCTTTTAGTTCATCGAAAAAATGGTTTGTGCTTATATTGTCTGAGCATTTATGCATGCCTATATCTTGTAATCTGAGCAACTAATTTGAGGATAATACACAATATATTAAGCATTGTTAATCTCCTATTATCTTGTTTTAAATTCTGTATTGTTGTTTTTTCTATTTAAAATGAAATTAGAACCATTATTTCAGTTTACTGGCACTTGTGTGTACTACTTACTCACATTTCCTGTAGGAGGTTGGGACACGTAAAGAACACACCCACATTTCTTTCTCATCCCTTCTCCTTCCCTCCCTCCTTCCTCCACCCATCTCTTGACCCCTTCCTTTCTGAGGAGGGGCACGTGTTCGTAGTACATAATGTTCACATTCCGTGGAAGGAATTGGTACATATGTTCTTTCTTGGAGGTCTTGTGAAAGTACTGGCTACAGTATCAGAATTTTTTTGAATGAATGTTTTATTTCCAGTGCTTTCAAATTTGTTTTCCACAGGGATTAGGTATCCTCAGCTATGCCATTTTTAGTGCCAGAAGAAAGCTTAGAGTAAAAATCGCTGAGAAAATCCCTTGGTGAGCCTGCCCAGTGATGTGATATCATACAAACCACTGTTGGAGATATTCCTGCATGCCTCAGGCACTTATCGCCCCTAATCTTCTCTTTCTTGTCCCACTTTCCTTAGTCGTCTCCTAAGTTGCTCACAGAAAGAATCCCAATCCTCCCTCCCTTGATGCAAATCAAAATAGTCCTCCTTCTGGAGCCACCGGGTGAGACGGTGGTAGCTGCATAGTTCTTGGCTATTGATAGGCTCCAGAAACAGCAGCAGGGGGCGGGCCATCCGAGGCCTGACCACCAAGTGGTAGGTAGCAAGCCTTAACTCCAGATTGCACCAGGTACTTTTCAGGGCTTGGCAGCTGAGCACACAGAGAATGGCTCTGCTAATCTTCATGTTGGCAACAGTGGCATCCATCCTGTCCTGCCCAAGTCCAAAGTCCCTGTATGGCAGGCATAGTTTCAAACCCTCACCCATTGGAGGAGGCTTCTCCAGGGCAGGAACCAGTTCTTCCAGCACCCAGGCTTGGTCCTGCTCACAATAGGATACAAAGACATCATAGTAGAGTTGTCTTCTGGGACCACGACCACATAACTCCCACCACCAGGCATGAAAAAGATTTTGGAGGTTGTGAAGCCAGTACCACTTGCGACAGCCAAGTAGTGCAAGGATGGACATCAGGGATACAAGACTGAAGCTGGCGAGAAAGCCCTGAAACCCGGGATCATGTGTGCAGTGATCAGAAAAGAAGGAGAGGAGTGGAGTCTTGGAGTAGTCAGAAGCATCTGCTATGCAGATGGATTTGTCCAGCCCATACACAAAGGTGTTGGGAGCCCGTGTTGCCCAAGGACCTACCCAAGAGCTTTCACACTGGCAGGTGAAGGTGATATCTGAGAAAAAAACATATGGCGGCATCTGGGGGATTAGCTCCTGAAGGTTACTGTCCAGCCCTAGGGAGTATTCAGAGTTGACCAGCAACAGCTGGAGGTGGCCCAAGTCCCTGAAAGTGGACATGGAAAGGGTCCCAGGATTCAGATGGCTTAAAACCAGCACCTGTAATTGAGGCACTTGCTTCAGAAGTATCTCCAGATTCACTAAACTGAACTCAGAGAGGAAGTTTAGGTCTCCCAGCTCCAGCACTTGCAGCCTGGGCATGCCTAACAGACACATGGTGTCTGCGTCCATGTGATCAGACCAGAAGTGTAAGTGTTCTAGGAGAGGAAGCTCTGGGAAAAATTTCAGGGGCTGATGGCTGGAAAAAATGTAGGAACTGATGCCTCTCAAAGTAAGGTGATGCAGGGAAGGGAAATAAACTGTGGTGTTGTATGAAAACAACTGTGCATTGGCAGATTGTAAGGTAAGATTCTCCAAGAGCAAGAATGGTTCCTCATTGTGGACTATGAACCGGATGAACCCTTCAGCCCTCACCTCCAAGCTGAGCAGTGCTGGAGGCCAGGGTGAGTAGATGTCCAGCATATCAAGAGAACCCAGCTGCAGACAGTGCAGCTTGTGGGGACCCTGGAGCTGCTTGCCCAGGATATGCTCTAAATAGGTACCCAGGAGGTTCAGTGAAATGAGGGCAGGAAGAGAGGAGAGCCAGCCTGGATTTAGAACCTTAATTTGGTTCCAACTCAGGTCTAGGGTCTTCAGCCACCTGAGTCCCTCCAGACTCCCATTGATTAAGCTGGAGATGTTGTTGCCACGCAGCCAGAGCTCCTGAAGCTGGGGAAGAAAGGAGAAGGCCCCATATGGCAGATTACACAACTCATTGTAGGACAGATCGAGCACTCTCAGCTTTGCACTAACCAGCCCTTTGGGAGCACCAAGGTTGGGCCTAGGTTATTCATGGACAGGTTGAGCCTCTGAAGCTGGGGCAGAACACTCAGAAACCTGATAGGAAGAGATCGCAGGCCATTATCATGAAGGCTGAGGATTTCCAGCGAGTGGCAACTTGCAAGATCTGGATCCTCTATGTTTTGGATTTGATTCCTCCCAAGGTCAAGTGCATGAAGGGCAAAGTACCCTGTCACATTCCCAGGGAGCTTTTTTATACCTTTATCCACAAGAGAGAGGAAGTCCAGGTGGAGAAGTCCTGAGTCTAGGAGGCCTAAAGAACTTAATGGGGTGCTATCCAATATCAGGGAATGCAGCTGGAGGCCATGAAGGGCTCTGACACCTGCCTGGCTCAGTTGCAGGTTGGATGATAAATCCAGTACCTCCAAAAAATATACCGATGGTCTGGGGCTGGCTGTAAGAGTGGAACCAGGCACAAGATTTGAGAACAGCCCCTGCAGTTCCTGCAGCTTTGTCAAACAGCTGTGCCTCAGAGTCAGACAAGTAAGGCTGATTGGCAGCTGGATGTTCTGACTAGAATTCAGACAGTAACCTTGAAAGGAAAGGCTGTGGAGTGATCTGAGGGGCTCCAGAACATCTGGAGGGAGGAATAGACTCAGGCAACAGGGAGCGTGGTGCTCAAAGTAAAGGTGTTGCAGCTGGTCCAGTCCTTGGAAGGCCTTAGAAGTAACTTTCAAATTGCCCAACTGTAGCCTCAAAAGCTGCAGGGAGGAGAAGTCAGCAAAGGCATTGGCTGGCAGGACAGAACCCATTCCTTGGAGACAAAGTGCTTCTCTATCCTGGGGCACTGCTCTCAGGGTCTGAGCCACATCTTTAATGTTAGAGCATGATGCAAAAAGGTACAGTCCTGGGGCCAAGGAACAGAATGGGATGTAATAGGAGAGGTTAGTCAGTAGGGAGCTGTCTGCTATGGTGCAGTCAGGAGTAGTCCATGCCCGGCTCACCAAGACCTGGCTCACAAAGGCCAACAGTGAGAGCGGCAGGAAAGCAGAGGAGAAGAGAGGGTTTTCCATCCTTGGGACTGCTTCTAGGAAAAAAGAGAAAAAAATAAGGGTGTCAAATCCTGCAGACTTAGTGGACAGTCCCACTCCAGGACTTCTAATATACATAACATCAGTGGGATGTCTGGAGCGCATTGGAGAAACAGCTCTGTATGGTAGTAATGAGACAATTGACTGCATAGGAGACTAGTTGTTTGTACTCACAGTTGGTTCCACGTGGGTAGAGAGGTGGAGGAGGCAGAAACTGGGCAGCAAGAAGGCCCAGATGCTTGCAGGGGGCTTGTGGTAGATTCCAGGAGAGAAACTATGATGTTTCCCAGTCTTCATGCTGGGGATAATTAGCTCAGATTCTTAAGTTCTTTGGAGGAGATCCATATGAATGGGTTCATTTTAAAATTAGCAAATTTACTTGTCCATTACATAATGAATTAAAAAAAATGTGATGTGATGATATTACAAATAGAAAGACACAAACATATCATCTTATGTCACCCTTAATTATATGATGTTCAGATTTGGTGTTATTATCTTTATTTTACTCATGAGCTGTAAAATGTCAAAGATGCTAAATTACTTGCCAAGATCAAAGAAATAAAAGTGGCAGCATTAGGAGAGTAGTCCAAGTTTTCTACCTCTATGCTGTGTTTTTACTAAAGAAGTCCTCAGGCAGGACAAAGGACACATTTCAAGTGAATTCTATTGTTGAGTTTATGGAAAATAGGTAGTCCTTCAAGCTAGTTTGGGTAAAATTTCAAGAATGTACATAACCAGGGTAATGGAGTTGTAAAACTGTTAATGGAACCATAAGGTCCTGCTGTTTGTTTTCAGCGCTCACTGCTGGAAGAGGCTGCACTGCCCTTTTTCTCACTGTTGCTTATTTTTGTACTAGCGGCTTTTGTGAAATGGGGTTACCAAGTGTCCCCCGTCTAGGTCCTTAAAAGCTGTAAAGGGGCAGAAGGGCAGAGTGGTGCTCTGGGTACCACATACATGTTAGTCACAAGTGAAGCATATTATCCTCTTGTGAGGTTTTGGGCTTCTTCAGCAACTCCCATCCTTGGGAAAAGAAGGATTTAATACTGAAAAACACATACATTGTTCTTTTTCTTTTGAAGGATGCCACATTTGAGTGCTAACATAAAGGTAGCTCTGCAGCACCAAAGCTGTCTTTCCTTGAGTAATATCCCTTTAGCTAATAGGAACATCGCAGTTGCATGTACTTCTGACTTCAGTGAAAAGTTCTAGGAAGCCTGTGAAGGGGCTAAGAATTCATCCACATGATTCAGTCTCAAAGTGGATGGAATCTGCTGTACTAGACTATTTTCATGGGTCTTCTCTGGCAGTTTTGAGAAGCTGTTTCTTAAGCCTTGATATTTCATATAGTGTGCCTTGTTATTCTTAGCCTTCCCTCTCCATTCTCCTATTTAGGGAGATTTCTGGAGCTGAGATAGATGTCAGACCTAGTGCACAGAATGAACAGAGATTCTAGTAACATAAATTCTGAGCTACAGAGTAATCCTTTGTCCTGGTCTGATGCATTACCAGAAGGTACACTTTAATCATGCACAATGTAGTAGCTCATTTGACTAGTTAAATCTGTGGCTAACCTTAACGCAAATGTCCCTTTAAGCTCTGCCTAGCCCCTGCCTATCTTCTTGCCTCTGGCTCCCTCTGAAGAGAGGCAAGGTCTCTATATAGGGACAAATCTTTTTCTTTCTTCCCTGTCAGTTCCACTAATTGCTCCTCCATCTTGTCCAAAAAACTACCTTAGCACAAGAGAAGTAGTGTTTTTACCTTTGTGCAGAAGTACAGTAGGTCAGTGGAGACAGAGTTGAAGTTTCAAGAAAAGACTTCTTATCTTCTCCTGCAGCAAAGAAGTCAAGACCTTTTTTCTTGTGATTCCTCCACCATGGCCTCAGCTCTGCTTTATGAGTGTGATGCTCCTTTTATTAACTAAGGTGGGAAGGTCCAGGGAAAAGAGAATGCTTTGTTAACCTCTTAATGTGTCCCCAAACTGAACCATTTTCTCTTCCTTTTTTCTTCCATTGTTTTTTTCTATTTTATGATTTCCCTTTTCCTCACCTAGTGGCAATTTCAGTTCTAATTTACTTTGTGTCACATCCTCCTGAAGTTTGAAAGAATAGATCTCTTTTCATTTTGCAAAACAGTTTTCTTCTCTGAAATAAGAGTGGCCCATCTCCAACATTTCTACTCTCCCCTCTTTCCATGCTCTTATTGTCAAGCTCCAGAAGTCTTATTGTCAAGCTCTTTCAAAGCAGAAAGACTAAATGCAGCGGAACCTAAAATCTCACTGGAAGACACTCCTCCTTCCCCCTGGGTTTGGAAGTACAGAGCAAAGGGGGAAGAGGAAAGGCTGATTTCTTTCTAAATGGTAGAATCTTCTTCTGTAGAGCACATGGGTCATGGGAAACTCCTGGGATGGAAGCCATAAAATCAGAACTGGGTTGTGATAAATTATCATTCCAATGAAAGAAAGATCCATGTTTAGATTACTACAAAGACTAAAACCTTTTTGAATATTTTTTTGCAATACCAATGACATAAGTATGATTTTGGAGATACTTAAATAGTTCTTTAATCTCTGGTTTTCAGCATCTTAGGCCCTGTATTATCTCAATTTTTATTACATTTTTATGTTCAAAATTTTTCTTTGCACTAAATTGTTTCTGTTGCTGTATATTTGTACATAAAGCCTTGTTTGAGAAAAAGATCCACTTCCTAATCGGAGACTTTTGCGAAAAGGGGCCACTTCTAAACTTACACTACTGTATTTCTCTTCTGCTTTATGCTTAATACAACTTCAATTTTATTCTGGTGACGATGTGTTCAGCTCAAAAAAATTGAATGTTGCAGCCTTCCTCACTAATGGTAGTCATCTTTGAAATATACGTTCAAGCAATAGCATAAGTGTTTTGCCTGTTTTGCTGCCTGTAGTTTCTGTTGCTAGCTTCAGATGGTAAGATGTCTTTGAGAAAGGAAACATATACTAAAAACTCTGAGTCCTTTGACAGATATTGAGTTTTCTTTTTGCTTCTAAAGCTGAAGGGGATAAAATTTGGAGTAACTGAATTATTTGCTAAAAAGTAATTATTATTTATTTCAATCTTTACATCCTGGGTAGTTTGCTTTTTTGGGGCTATTTGAATTACCAATTAAAAATGGCTTTGTTTTTGTTAAGATGTTTGAAACTGTATGTTTTGATAGATAAATGGAGTATGTTATTTAAAAGAGGTGAACATTTGAGATATGTTTTTGTAAAACCACAGATAAATTAAAAGGATAGTAATTCAAACTCTTTTAATAAAAGTTGATTTTTATTGTAATGCCAAAAATAGAGCTGTATTCCACTGAAGGACTCTATTTAGAACAAACAGAGTTTATTAAATTAAATTTAGACAGGTCACCGCTCATCCCTGACTTGCAGGTCAGGAACGTGGGCAGCCAGTCTTCTTTCTTTCCACATTAAATATGCCTTTGGTTTCCATGGTAACAGATTGAATGCTGTAGTCCTGGCCACACGTTGTTTTCCTTGCACCACGTGACCAGGTCCGGCTCCTGTCATGAGCCCAACCACAATGATATACTTTCTGTACTCTGTTCTATATGTTCCCTTTTAGATAACCATACATTTCCTTTATGGTTACAATGTTTATTTAGGGCCAGGGAAGGGATGAAACAACCCAGGCAGGGTCATAGGTGGTTGTCTGGGCCCAGGTGTTCTTTGTCTTTGGAGAAGTATTCCTGGAAAGTTAGGACTGCAAAGTTAACTTTTTAAAACCCCTCTGGGATGTTTCTCAACACACATTTTGAGGCCTGTACTAAGGCTAAAACTATTCTATCTTAAAAATGATATATTAAGAGTCACCATCCGCCACATTATAATAGTGAAAAGTGGGAAGCTTAAGGAAGAGACAGAGGAGATAGAGATGTGTAGATAGGAGGTCCATGGGGAAACAGGGGAACATTCCTCTTTGGGAAGATTCATATGCAAGGTATATCCCTCCACTTCCTCTGTCTCTCTCTGTGTCTGTCTCTGTGTCTGAGTCTGTCTCTGTCTCTGTCTGTCTCCCAATATCTAGGATAAAAACTGCAAGCCAGAGTTTGACAAGACCCCTCACTCCTATACACAAACAGCTGATTGTGAGTAAAATACAAGCACAAGGGTACCTAAGTCCTCTTCTTCACAGAGTACCCACTGAGCATTCTGAAGGCAGCACTGTCAGCTTCACCATAGACTGCATCATGATCCTTCACACACAGAGTAGGGGAAACTTAGGGAAGTGGTGTCTAAAAGCATTGCTCTAAATTATATATTCACTTACAGATATTAACTTTTTAAAATTTAAAACCCACTGTAGATTATATGAGATGTATATGTTTATCATAGAAAAATCACATAGATATTAATTCTAAAAATGAGACCAAGAATCTAGCCTTACCATGACTTTGTATTTATGTAAGATTATATAGTAATTTTGTTACAGTCTGCCTTTTTTTTACTCAGTAATATATTTTACATATTACCCTTTTACATAAATCTTCACATAATTTGTATAGTCATTATCTTAGAACAACTCATTTCTGCTGTACTCTTCCTTCCTGGGATAAAGCCAGCCCTTTATCTGTATGGTCTGTATGGTCTTGGAGTTCTGGACACAGCCCTGGATCCAGGAGGGGTGCACACTCAGGCAGAATTCTTACTGAATTTAAGCCAGCCTAACTGGTTCCCTCACTTACTGTACATGAGTGTGGACATGCATTCGCTTTTCACGTGGCATTATGAAATAAATATGAAAATATGTATCCTACTATGTAACAGAAATTGTAAAGATAAGCTGAGAAAGTACTTTATAAGTAAAAGAATCTGGACCTGGTGACTCCACCCATAGTTCAGGCTGTCTGGGAGACTGAAGCAGGAGGATCACAGCTGCCACGGCCCTGAGTTCAATCCCCAGCACTGGATGAGAAAAAGACATTGATAATATTGATCAAAATCAATTCCATACCTACTACATACAGGGTGGATTTCTACTGTGTTTATTCAACACAGCTACTGTCAGTCATAAGTATTGCTATTAGCTCTATTTTAGAAATAAGAAATCTAGGCAGAAAGGTCAAATAATGTAGGTTTGAAACCAATCTCTCTGATTCCAGAGTATTGGTTCTTTTCCTATTTAGTAGTGAAGACTGAGGTATCCACAGTTAGCCTGCCTTGGATCAGACACTGTGTTCTCCTAAGGAAGTTAGTCTTTTTGTTGATTTCATCTTCAGTAATTTTTTGAATGTATATTTTTATTTTTATTTTAAAATTAGCATATATTCGAGATACATAATGACTACATTAATCTTGGGAAATTGGTACCTATGTATATCACCTCTGAATCATCTCTACTCCAATTTTGCCTCCCATCCCCAGATCCCCTTTCCATTTCCACAAAGGTTACCTGTGTCAGTAATTTGGAGAAAAAATACTTTGCACCTAACTTCTTTGAGCTGTCAAAGTAGTAAATGAAAGGGTATATAAAAATGTTTTAGAACAATTATCCCAAATGTTTATTTATTTTTTTTATTTTAAAGAGAGTAGTAAATGAGAAACAAACAAAAAAAGAACAATAGCAGCAAATGTTTATTTTTTAATGTTGCAAAAAGTGTGGTAATTTTGCATATTCATCTTATTAAATTAATGCATTCATGTTCTCTCTTTGTTTGTAATATTGGTTCATGCACCCCTAGTTCTAACTTTTCATGGAATTTGGAATTTACATAATGTTTGGTTGTACAAAAAGTAATTAGTTGTAATTGAAGGTGCATTGGTTGTGTGGCCAGCATAAGTATTTTAACACAATAGCTCATATTTAGTAGTAGGAAATACTGACTGTTCCCATTTCCCTTGAAGAAAACACTAACCAGCACAGTTATTTTTAAAAAATATCACCATACTTTTTTCTTTTGAAAATCTAAATATTCGGAAAAAAAGAAACCTTTATTTTTGTGCCTACTATTCATTTTCCCTCCTCCCTTCACACTTGAAATGCATTTTATCTTGCAAAAATATTGTGCATAAATAGCAGTGTAAATAATTTAGTACTATGAAAAAAGTTGTGAGCCAATACAGTATTCAGAGTTCTAAGAATAACCATTGAAAAGGTAGTGGCTGCATAAATATATTAACTTAGTAACTCAAGTGAAAGACTCTGAAATTATGATGGAAATACTTTCTGTCCTGACCACTTCTTCTTAAACTCTTTTCTGATCAGTCTCAAGAAATTTAAGTCATATTTCCAGGGAAGGGGTATAGAGATAAGAAATATTCCCAGTAGACCACATAAGGAGATGTATATGGGAGAGTTCTGATAAATAAGATTGTTTAAGGAGCTTCTTTCATCAAAGGGATAAATAGTTTTTCCTACTTAGAATGTACATGCCAAGATTTACTTACACATTCTTACATTTTAAACTGAATAATCATCTCTTTTCCTCCAAAATTTGGTAAGATAAAGTTCTAAAATAAAAAGTGTGTACACATAATATTTGGGAAATGTTCTTATGGCAAATCTGTATAAAGATTTTATTGAGATACTGTTTTATAACAAAAGGATGGAAGTAACCATAGTGTTTCACAAAAGTTTCATAATAGATGGAAATAAAACGTTGGAATTTTCAATAACTGTACCCTGGTTGCCCCAGTTATAGTTCTGTAAGAGACACACTCTTCAGTGGTATTCCTTGCTCTCCTCACCTTTCTGAAAATTCCCTTTCATATATCCTTTACAAGCCAGTTTCTAGCTCCTCAAAAGAAAGGCTCTCTTTCTAGGAAAATGTTTATATCAACACACAGAAATTCAGAATCCGTATCATACTTGTTCAATAAGATATTATAGCTATTAAAACAAAAACCACTCTACCTTTTGTGACAGAGAATGGATATACTTTGATCTAAAAGTGTGGATTTGCAATGAAAAAACCTTTCCCATTATGGAGCTCCAGCAACTATGATCCAGGGTGATAATTAAAATATTTTTAATATCACATTATGATTGCAGATTTTAGCAACACTGGGCAGGTTTGTTATTCAGATAAAAGCTTATCACCTAAAAAATTTGTAAATGATGAGGAAGCAAACTAGTGCATATTTAAATATATACAAGATAATCAAGAAGATTATATTTTCTTAATTTTCATACCCATAAGAACATGGATATAAAATATCAGATAAGATTAAAGGTACCACAACCAATAATTAAAAGGCTTATTATAACATTGGAATAGGTTAAATATTACAAATAAAACAGACATGTGGCAATTGAAGTCCTAATGCTTTTTTTCCTTTAAAAATATTCTGTAATTTTTTTCACAGTTACAATAACAACAAACAATGAATTGTTATTTGTTTTTTAAACTGTAGCAACTTATCCTGAAGTACAAATTTCAGTCTCCAATATTTAGGAGGAGATATTCTATTATTGAAACTCAGTTAACTGACCCATTAAGTTTGGTGACATTTCATTTAGATAAAAATATTATGTGCTTATGGCACTGAATTTCTGAATATATTGGCTAATTTTGCTGATCATGAAATTAGAAGTTAGTGGCTTAGATAGTAACGAGAATGGCACACATGTAGATGTTAGAATATTTCATGATCCGTAGAAATCTTAATAAATTGTTTCAAAGAGTTTATGAATTAACAGTGACCACATCAGCAAATAACAAAGCCACATGTGCTAAGAGACACAATCAGAAAACACATATTTTGCCCCTTTTATTTATAATCAACACCTAAACAAACCAAATGGCATTTTGTGATTTTGTTTATCCAAGAACTATAGATTTGTTATCAAATAGAAAACAGGCATTTTTGTCACAGATGAATTATTAAAAAACTGTCTAGAAAACACTGAAATAAGTACATTTTTAGGTATTACACTCAGTTCCAAAGAACAACCACATGCCTCCATTTACCTATACGATTTGCCACTTTATTTTTATAAGGGACACTGTAGATGCTTTTTATGAGCTAATAGAGTCAGTATCATTAGAATCATACTTGTAGATTTAGATAACTGCATAATTTTGATTGTATTTTGCTAGACTACACTTAGAAATCAGTGAATATGCCTTAGGCAATGTGGAAACTCCTTAACTTTTGATCAGGGCTGCCTTTATCCTTATTCCTAAGGTTGTAGGTGAGAGGGTTGGAGAGAGGGGTCACCATAGCATAAAACAAAGTTGCAACTTTCTGAATCTCAACAGAGTGTCTGGGGCCTGGGCTCACATACATGACCATTATAAACCTGACCATAAAGCAGTGATACCACAGCCAAACGCAATCCACAGGTGCACAAGGCTTTATGTTCCCCAGTGGCTGAAGGCATACACAACACAGCTATTAGAACAAGAGTATAGGAACCAAAAGAAGTTACCAAAGAGCTTACAGTGTAGCAAAGCTACTGAATCCTTGGGGCAGAGGTGCACACTAATGCAAAGATAAACCCTAGATCACACACAATATGGTCAGTAACGCATAGATCACAGAAGGGCATTGGAGAGATATGAACAACAGGGATTACAAACAACAGAAACCTACAAATCCAGTTTGATCAATCTCACACTCGTATGTCTAATGGACTGAGCAACTTCTCCTGCTTTTTGGCCCTTACAGTTGGAATAAATCCAGGACCTTTGTAGTGAGGCCCTTAAAAATTATTACCAGCTCTTTAAAAGGTTATTTTTTTGAAATTGGGTCTTGTTGAATCACTAAATTGCCCAGGCTGATCTCGACTAGCAGTCCTCCTGTGTAGCCTCTCAGCA
This sequence comes from Chinchilla lanigera, assembly GCF_000276665.1. Lineage (NCBI taxonomy): Eukaryota > Metazoa > Chordata > Mammalia > Rodentia > Chinchillidae > Chinchilla > Chinchilla lanigera. Next base: position 671,207 of record NW_004955550.1, on the reverse strand, counting down.
TGCTGTAATTATAGGTGTTTCCCACTGCTCCAGGCTTCCCCAAGCTTGGCCTTACATACACGAAGAGCCCTAGCAATGCTACTTCCCAGATATGTGGACTTTTACCGTATATTTCCTTCCCCAGGAGAATGAGCAGCCATGATTTTTCTCTGCTCACTCTGTGCTGACCCGTGAGGTAGCGGGGGGCGGGGGGGTTCTATGCTGCCTACTGGTCAAAACTGCTGTTGCTATTTTCTCCTGTGTGACTAGGCTGCACAAGCCCCATCAGACCTCCCAGACTGGAAAGGTTGATATTATTTCTTTGGCCAGCCCTGATGAAGTTGGAGTATTTCATTCATGGATCACCTCTTTACCTTCTCAGGAGCAGCTGAGAACTGGCAGTTTTTGTCCATTTACTCTGTGGTGAACAAAGAAGGGATCTTGAACCACCTTCTCCATTGCCCCTTGACAGCTAGGATCTGCCAGACCTACCAGTGTTCCAGGACTAGTACTACCTATGATAGATGTCTGAGCATGCTGGAAAAGTTGAGGTACTGATCCACTTTTTCCCCAGAGCGAAGTTGAGAGCTGGGATTTAAATTTTATTTGCCTTGCATAGAAGAAGGAAAGGTCTATGGCATTGAGTAGTCATTAGCTCCAGCTGTTCTCCACTCTCCATTAGGGCTATAGTTTGAATGTTTGCATTTGCCCAATCCCGCACAATTCATATGTTGACACCCTATTTCCCAAGGTTACAGTGCTAGGAGGTGTGACCTTTTGGGAGTAACTAGGTCCTGAGAGCAGAGTTCTCATTCCTAAAATTACTGTTCTTATAAAAGAAGACTCAGAGAGACCCTCTCCCCTCCCCTTGTGAGGACATGGAGAATATACAACATATGTTCAAGTGTGTAGGTCCTTACTAGACTCTGAGTGTGGTTATGCCTTACTTTTGGGTTTACCAGCCTCCAAAACTAAATAAATGTTAGCTCTTTCTAAACTAATGAATTTATGGTACTTTGTTATAACAGCTAGAACAAATTATAATACTCATGGTTGGACTGTGGTAGATCCATCAGAGATCCAAGAATGATGAGACAGACATTAGTTCTTTGACATTAGACTAGTAATTTCTTTTTCTTTGGGAAATTGCTGAGAATGTTTGGTGGAATATAGATGAATATGAAGAAAAGACAGTTCAGACTCTACCCTTAACTAGCTGAAAACTCACATTTAGATTTCTACCCAGTGCTGGGCGTGGTGGCGCACGCCTGTAATCCCAGTACACGGGAGGCTAAGGCAGGAGGATTGTTTCAAGTTAGTGACCAGCCTGGGCTACAATGTGAGCTCAAGGCCAGCCTGAACTGCAGAGGCAGACCCTCAAAAAGACAAAAAAAAAATCTATCCAAAATTACAGTTTTTAACTGAGGTGCTGTGTATATAAAACTTATTTATATAGTTTTTTAATCAATAAACTTAAGAACCTCCCTTCAAATTCTGAATTAAAAACTCCAAGGACAGAGCTTGGGTATGCACAATTTGAAAATAAATGGTTCCATCTACCTTAATATACATGCTCAGCTGAGAAACAGGGATCCACAATAACACCTGCAGGGAGTGATTAACTACAAATTTAAATAAGACAGCAGAAAAGCTATCATGAAAAATCAACCTATACCTCACAGTAAAAAATATGATCTGAGTGATGTGTTCAATAAATTATAAATATTATATGATAAATTGGAAATCTGATAACAAATTCTCAAACCTTCTCTTGAAATAAGTGACTGATAATCTTTGTTTTGCTCTTTGATGTAATTATTATTGTTATTATTATTATACTAATAATTTTATGTTTGCCTTATATTCTATATAAGTATATTTTTATTTTAAAGATTAAAAAAATTAACAAAACATTAATGAAGACAAAATCAAAACAACACAAAAACAACAAAATGATACATGACCTCAAAACAAAATGAAAGGAATTAACAATGGCTGCTACAGTACATGCTATTATTGTCAATGAAGTTGCCCAGTCCACCAGACATAAGAATGTAAGATTGATCAAACAAAGACAGTATCAAGTAATAAAAATCACTGGAAATGATGCAGAACTTCACCATACAAGATGGTAGGAGTTCAACAATGGTCCTTATACTGCATATTGTTTTCAGATCAGTCACTCTGATTACCAAATTCAAGTGTGAAAAATGGGTCAAGAAGCAAGAAAATTTTAAGCATTGACTGTTCCTTTCAATAAACCACAGACATCAGCAATACACCTATCTCAGCTACTCTTGCATATGCATATAAATTTTGTTTTTCATTTTAAAGAGAGAAGAAAAAATAACAAAAACAAATACATAAGCAAAACAGCATAGAGAACAATAAAAATGATACAGAATTTCAAAACATGGTCATACAATATTAACAATAGTTCTTATAAACATAATGTTATCTTTAAAGTGGTCACACATATAACCAGATATAGGCATGCAACATTGCACAATTACACATTAACTGTTCCTTTCAGTAAACCAACAGATATTAGTAATAAAATTATCCTAGCTATCCTGTGTGTGTATATACATATTTTTCTCTTCTTTCTTTTTCCTCTCCCCTCCTTCACCCCAGTTGTTCCTTCCTATTTGAGCAGTTTCTTTTACCTTTCATAATATCTATTGTGCCTTTCAGATTTTATTGAATTATAAGAATATATTTCACATAGGAGATTAAGTAGTTGCTAGTACCTGTGTCTGTGTTCATGATGTGTGTTGAGATGTCATTATAATTACATTGCTGAATAAGCTTGCCTTTCCTTTGACATGCTGAATTTCCTGTTTTGTGGTTCAAAAGTGGATTTTTGATTCACTCTATGCTCTCTGCAGTCTGAGTGCACAATGTTTTGACGTTTACTTTGTTTTAATGCCAATGCTTGCAGAATTACAATTCTAGTATTGAGAATTTTATTTTGTTCTGAAAAATCCACTTCTAAATTATACTCTGTAATGAAAATGGACTCCCTTTCTATGAAGGCATGAAATATAGTAACAACGGAGATATTTTGGTGTTCATGTTTTGCCAGACTTCATAGTAAAAAGATTCAGCCTTACAACCTTGTGCAGGAAGCTCAGTTCATACCACTATTTTATTTTATGTCATTTTTATTTTAAAGACAGTAGTACATGAGAAAGAAACAAACAAAAAAGTAGAACAGTAGCAGCATACCAGTATCATGAACATAAACAAATCAAAGCAAAAACATTCAAAGCCATACTGGGTCTCAAGACAAATTAATACAAGTCAAAAGTGGTTGCTACATTGCATATCGCCATCCTCAACTATACTGCTCAGATTATCAGATGTAAGAATGAAAGATTGCTCAAACCATTAAAGAGAATAGGAAAATAACTCCTCAGTAAAACCTTAGAGATAATACAGAGTTTCACTAGACAAGATGGTAGGAGTTCACCATTGTAATTCCATTGCACTTCAAATCAGTTGCTCAGACCACCAGACACAAGCATGCACAGGTGATTAGAACATAAAAAATTGTGAGCATTAACTGTTCATTTCAATATACCATCAGACATTAGCAATACAGTTATCACAGCTATTCATATATATATTTATGCTTTGCTAGTCCTTCTTTTATCTTTGTTCCCTCATCCCAGTCATTCCTTCCTTTGAGCAATTCTTTCCCTTTCTGATCATCTATTGTACCTTTTGAGTTTTACCTAGTCTTTCAGGTTTCTACACCAAGGAGACAATATGATGTTTGCACATGTGGGTCCGATTTATTTCACTTA
>NW_004955550.1:664375-665719 GCF_000276665.1 Chinchilla lanigera | reverse complement strand
ACCTTACGCTTGCCAGGCAGGCGCTTTTTGCCGCTGAGCTAAATCCCCAGCCCCCTTCCTTTCCTGTTCTTATTCCTTTTATTTCTCTCCCTTGTCTAATTGCTGTAGGCAATATTTCCAGAACTGTGTTGAATAGGAGTGGTGACAGTGGACATCCTAGCCTTGTTCCTGATTTTAAAGTGAAAGCTTTCATTTTTTGACCATTTAGTGTGATGTTAGCTGTTTGTTTATCATAGATGACTTTGACCAGCTTGAGGTAAAGGCCATCTATTCCTAATTTCTGCAGGGTTTTCAACATGAATGAGTTTTGGGCTTTATCAAAGGCTTTTTCTGCATCAGTGGAGATGATCATGTGATTTTTGTCCTTTGCTCTATTGACATGGTGTATTACATTGATTGATTTGCATATATTGAACCATCTTTGCATTCCTGGTGTTAATCCCACTTGGTCATGATGTATAATCTACTTGATGACTTGTTGTATTCTGTTTGCTAATATTTTATTGAGAATTTTGCATGTATATTCACTAGGGATAATGGTCTGTATTTCTCTTTCTTGGTTGGGTCTTTCTTTGGTTTTGGTATCAGAATAATACTTGCCTCCAGGAATAAGTTGGGGTGAATTCCTTCCCGTTCAATTTCCTTAAAGAATTTGAGAAGAATGGGTGTTAAATCTCCCCTACATTACTTATAGAATTCAGCTGTGAATCCATCAGGACCCATGCTTTTCTTCGTTGGCAGGTTTTTGATTACATTCTAAATTTGACTGGCTTATACTGACTTATTCAGGATTTTTATATCTTCTTCCTTCAGCTTTGGTAATTCATTCATATGTATCTAGAAATCTGTCCATTTCCTCTGTGTTTGCCATCCTATGAGAGTAAGGATTTTCAAAGTAGGTACTGAAGAACTGAATTTCTTCAGGAACTGTAGTGATTTCACCCCTTTCATTCTATATTGCATTTATTTCAGTTTTTTCTTTCTTTTTTTTGATAAGGTTTGCTAGGGGTTTATCTCTTTTATTTATTCTTTCAAAGAACCAGCTCTTCTATTCATTAATTCTTTGTATTTTTTTTTTAGTCCCCATTGCATTAATTTCTGCTCTGAGCTTTATAATTTCCTGCTTTCTTTGGGCTCTGGGTTTGACTTGATCTTCTTTTTCTAGGAACTAGAGGTGCAGCATAACAGTTTATTTGTGCTTGTTCTGTTTTTCTAAGGTGGGAGTTCAACGGTATAAATTTCCCTCTGAGGACTGCTTTCATTGCATCCCACAGGTTCGTGTAGGTTGTATCTCCATTTTTGTTTAATTGTAAATAGTGTTTAATCTCTACTTTGATTTCATCT
>NW_004955550.1:617222-647316 GCF_000276665.1 Chinchilla lanigera | reverse complement strand
AAGTCGTACATTATTCCTCTTTGCCTCATCTTGCAGCTGTTGAGTTTTCCTGGATCCTTGCTTAATTTTTTTTTTTTTTTTGGTTTTTCTCTGGTACCAGGAACCGAACTTACGACCTTGCGCTTGCCAGGCAGGCGCTTTTGCCACTGAGCTAAATCCCCAGCCCCCTTGCTTAATTTTTGAGATCCTTTCTTTCATGGTCGCTAGCTGCCATGCTGTCTTCAAAGTCTGAGATTCTGTCTTCAGCTTTATTCAAGTGGTTTTGGTAGCTTTCAATGGAAGCCTTGTTTTTCTGGAAGTCTCTTTTAATCTGGTTCATGCCTTCTAAGTTCTTCCTATATTTTTCATTGAATGCTTGTGTCCCTTTCCTTTGTTCTTCTATTTTCTTATATGTTTCTTCTTCAGACTTTTTGAGCAGTTCCTTCATTATTATTGTCATTTCATTTTTGCCTGAGACATTATTTCTGATCTCATCTCTTCTATGGCCTTATGGAGTTGTTTCTTCACTTCCATTGCAATCATTTCAGCTAGTTCAGGGTTGTGTTTACCAAGTTCTCCTATCTCAATGTCTCCTGGACTTGTTCTGAGTGGGGTGGAGTTCTGGGATTGTGTTTTAGTCCTTTGTTGTGTCATGTTTGCTGCCAGATGGAGAAAGCTCAGTTTCCCTCTTTGGTAGCTGCACAGCAAAGGCCACTAGTGTCACTAGTATTCCTGTTAGTCAGGTTTGCCCGTGCGTGAACTCTGAGAAGCGCTACTTAAGCTCAGGATTTCCGGCAGTTGTTGATTTGTATCTAGGTATCCTCGGGCTCAGATGCAGGCATTGGTGTCAGCTGATGGTTGACCGTCTGATCCAACATCCCCTTGCAGTTCAGGTCACTTGCACGGCCCAGCCTCAGGTTGCATTGGTGTGATAATCCCTGTCCAGTTGACCTATGTTCCCAGTCAGTTCAGGGTACAGACAAAAAACCCAGACACAAACTGCAGGGTCGACAGTTTGTGAACCACCTGATTCTGTGTCTCCAGTCAGTTCAGGACATATAGAGGAACCAGGTTCAGGCTGAATGGGCAGCAATCACAGACTGCCCGTGCCTTCGACATACTAGGGAGTCCCGCTGAAAGTAAAGCATGGACTTGACCGGGGGACCAGCAGCTCCAGGAGCACTCTCTCACTCAGTGCAGGGCATGCACAGGGCTATGCATCCTCCCCCACCAGAGACATCCCTGGGGCTTCTGAGTGAGGATCTCTTCTCTGCTGCTGGTGCAGGGATGGCAGAGACTCTGTAATGGTGGGGTCCTGGGTCATGTGCTCTGCCCTCAGGAAGTAGATGGGAAATACCTATTCTCTCCATGAGTTTCAGCTGGGAACCATGGTGGTGTGAGTAAAGCACGGACTTGAACTGTGGCAGCAGCAGCTTTTGGAGCACTCACGCATGGGGTATAGGGTGGGGCTACATACACCACCCCAGCCAGGAAGTCCTGGGGCTTCTGAGTGAGGACCTCCTCTCTGCCATGGGTGCAGGGAGGTCAGAGACTCAGTGTAACTGTGCTGGGGTCCTGGGTTGCCTGTTCTGCCCTCAGGAAGTAGATGGGAAATACCTGACTCTCTCCATGAGTTTCAGTGAGAACCGTTGTGGTGTGAGTAAAGCATGGACTCGAACCATGGGACCAGCAGCTCCTGGAGCAGTCGCTCACTCGGCACATGGCAGGGCTACATGTGCCACCCCCCCAGCCAGAGAAGTCCTTGGAGCTTCTGAGTGAGGGCCTCCTCTCTGCTGTAGGTGCAGGGAGGGCAGAGACTCAAGATACTAAATTTCTAATAATTTAAACATGGTAAACTTCAAAAAGACCATGGATAACAATGAAACTTTTCAGAATCATTTCTAAAAGCTGAAGTATGTAGAAGGAATCATTTGTCAAATCATTTTGGTTCAAAAATGATCACTTTGGTTTAGAAAGAGCTGCTTTGCTTCATCATTTTTAATGGGTTGGAATACAAATCAAACATATATGTCATTCTTTGTCTTTTTTCCTAATAGAAATAACTTATTATGAACTGTACTAGTTTCATTATTTTCACATTATTAAAAATCCAGTATTAGGAATAATTTAAGATTATGCATTCAAGTCAATTGAATTATATAATCAATAAATGGCACAATGATTCTGAGAAATATTGGTATCAATAGTAATTGTGCTGCTCTGGAAGGTATCATCATTTTCATAATTGTTAATTTTAATGTTTTGCACTAATATTAAAAAGAGTTAATTAATAAAAAATCTCTGTTGAACTAGATAATTGTTAATAAAAGAGAATGTAAATCATTAATTATCAAGGGTTGTTGTGGTTTTAATGTCAAGTGTCCCTCAAAAGTCTAGTATGTGCAGAGTTGAGGTTTTTGGGTGGTGACTAGAACATGGAGGTGCTCTGCTCAAAAGTGGATTAATTCACTGATGAATTCATAGCTGAGTCTTCTATTAGAAGGCAGGGACTGTTTGGAGGAATAGTTACTCAGGACCAGACCTGGAAATGTTCTTGTCTCCAGCTTCTTCCTTTCTCTCTTGCTTCCTGGCTGTGATGCTGTGAATAGCCATCCCTTACTGTGCCCTTCTCCCACGTTCTTTCTACAATGAAACCAGCCAGCCATGGACTGAACCCACCAAAATCATGAGCAAAATAAACTTCCTCTACTTGTGGTTGTGGGTGCTGGTTGCTTTTGTTCACTGATGGGAAAGATGACTAATACAGAAACTTGGTACCAGAGAAGTGGCTCACTGTTGTAATTATACCTGGTCATGTGATGCAGAGGCATTTGAAACTGATTTGTGGGAACAGTTCAGAAAGATTTGGCAATGTGGGCAATAGAAGCCCTAGAATACTATAAACAGAGCCTATGGGATAACTCTGGTGGGAGCTCAGGAGAGTAGAGTACTGGTAGAAATGCAAACATTTAAGCCAATGCACATGAGGTTTCAAATAGAAATGAGGGCTCTAGCGCAAGCTGGACTAGAGACCATGAGGCCATTCTGAGAAGCAACGTCTAAACTTTGCTTATTGTCCAGGATATTGTGTGATGGTGAATTTAAGTGTAACAGAATAATTAAACTGTTGAGGAAGTTTCAAGGAAGCTGACTATTGAGGCTGTGGATTGCTAATTCCTTTCAGCCAGATTTACAATGAGAAACAGGAGGGAAAATACATAAAAAAGTTTAGAGCTTGGCAAGAAAGGAAGCATCTGGGAATGTGGAGAATGTGATGCTGAAAACATCAGCACCATTGAAAAGAAACAAAGTACTTTGCACTGAGACAATAGGAAAAATGCCTCAGAACATCTCAGGAGATGGTCAGACTGTACCCATCACAGCCTCAAGATGTAAAAGAATAAACTCCTTTGAAAGACCTTGCTTTGAGAAGGCAGCCCCAGGGCACCTTCCCCATTCAGGGCCACCTAAGGAAGTGTTCACACAAGTTCAATTATCCTTGTCCAAGGAGCCCTGGCTACTGTTTGCCCTGATAGCAGACCTTGTCATCATGAACACATTTCTGGCTCTTCAGGAATGCAGAATGCAAGAGTTATGGGGTCATAGAAGGTCTTATTAAATTTCAGAGGAGGGTTTGAGAGGTCAGACTATGTGTCTCTGTGACGGTATGCTTAAAGCTGTGAGGGTGAGTCAAAGGAGCAGTGGAGTCACCAGGAAGCTAGAGATACCAAAGAATGCTGCAGGAAATGAACTGGGCGTGCCCGAGAGACCCTGTGGGCTGCAACCAGCAATGCCATAGGGAAGAAGCTGCCCAAGAATTCTGAAGGTCACATCTTACCACAATCCACACCAGATAGTGCATTTGAAGTTACTGAATTTAATGCTCACCTTGCTGGGTTTCATTCTTGCTTTGGTAAAATTACTTTCTATCCTATTCCTCCTTTTTGGAATGGAAATATTTGCCTTGTGCCATTAGAGACCAGTATTTCTCTTAGTTTGTTTTGCCTTTTTTCCTATCTCTCTCTCTCTGTCTGTCTCTCTGTCTCTTTTTGGGTTTTGGGGACAGGGTCTTGCTATGTAGCTCAGGCTGGCCTTGAACTCACTATGTAGTCCACACTAGCCATGAACTCCTAGCAATCCTTCTGCCTCAGCCTCCCAAGTGCTAGGATTACAGGCATGCACCACCTGTCCTGGCTTCTGTTTGATTTTTACAAGGTCACACAGTTAAGAGCTCACCTTAAATATCAGAGGAGACTTTGGACTTAAGAGTTTTCAGCAGTGAGAAACCATTAAGCTTTGGTGACCCACAGAGATGGACTACATGCATTTTGTATAATGAAACAGACTAGTCTTTTGAGGGAAAAAAGTGGAATGCTATTATGTAGATTTAATGTCCCCTGAAAGTCTCATATTGTTCATAGGTTTTTGGAAGGTCACTGACTATTGAGGCATTGTCATCATCAGTGGGTTAATCCATTAGTGAGTTCACAGCTGCACATGCTCTTCAGAGGTGGGGCTCTTTGGAGGAGGGGGTCACTTAACCCAGAGGGTTGTATCCACACCCCCAGTTTCTCTCTCTCTCTCTCTGTCTCTCTGTGTCTGTTTGTCTCTCTGTGTCTGTCTCTCTCTGTCTCTCTCTTGGTCTCTCTCTCTTGCTTTTCCTCCTGTTACAGCATTCTCTGCAATGGTCTTTCCAACTTGGAGTCAGCTGCCATGGGTTGAACTCACTGAAACTCTGAACAAAATAGATTTCTCTATCCTTTAATTTGCAGATATTGAGTATTGGGTGCCACTGATGGGAAGACTAAAACAGGTATTTAAAATGTCTTCTATTTTTGCCTATCACAGAGTCAACAGTTTGATGGTATGTTTAGCTACATTTTGACTGTGTAGAGCTACAAATTTATTTTTGCCTCTTTAATAAAAGTAGAAAGCAATATATGTGATGGTAGGTATTCACATATTATGTTTATTTTACTCTAATGAGATGCTTTTTGTATGCCAGACAATTCTCAAGTATCAATGTATTATTTTTCTACGCTATGAGGAAATAGGCATTAGTTTGGTTGAAAGTTATAATTAATATTGGCAGTTGATGCTATGGTAAATGTTTTGGTACAAGGATATACAAATCTATATTCAAGATAATAAATGTGGTTTTGTTTATTAAAAACAGAATAATTTATTTTAAAGTAATAATATTTGTGCCAGAATGTGAAAAACAAAATTTTACAGCAAGTTATAGAAGTTTGATGGAAAGAATAATTTGCTTTAGTTTAGATTAGCTCAGGTAATATTTTCAAGAATACATTTAATCTTATGTTCTTTTTTACCTCTGTTTGAAAACATGATAAAGATACAATGTCAGTGTAAGTACTGCTTATAGCAAAATGATGTAGTTGGTTACTTATTATCTGGAGTTAGAAAACATTGACTGATCTATTAATTCTTGATGATGTGTGATAGATTTAGACTTTCCTAAGAGCAATAACTTAAATGATTGGATATGTTTCATGCAAGAACCTAGAAGCTATGCTGATAGAGTTGTCATGGGAGATATTTCCTCAATGAGACCTGACTTTTCTAAGGTATATACACCTCCACCTCTTCCTTCTCCCCCTGAGTTGTCACTTTGCTTGGGAAAGGAAAATTCTAATAAGTGAACTGATGTGAGAACTGCAAATAATAAATGCTTGGTACTACCCTTCTGATTTGCTATACTCCCTCGCCTTATCCCAAAGTGGAACCCAAATGTTCTTTGAATCTTGTAATTACAAATTTGCTGTAGAAAGAAAACAATGAACTGTGTTAAAAAATTGTACCACATTGGCTCTGTATTGATAAACTTACTCTTAACATTTATAAAATGTAAATTCTTTATTATCATATTAATGTCAGACTAGACTTGCTTACTCAAGCTGATAATGATAAATTCACCATTCCTGAACAATGACTGTACAACGTATGTAAAAACAGTACTTTCAAACCCTTCCCCCTAAAATGGTTTGGTACCAGTGCATGACCTCCATGGTCCTAGATTTACATGTAATAGTAAAAGTTATTTCATGGCAGGCCAAATACCTTAGGAAATTTGGAGGACACTGAGAAAAGAGAAATTTATTTGCATTTAGAGTACCTGTAGGAAAATCTAGTTTCTTGGCTTTACTTTCTTAGTCTCTGAATAGACAAATAATAAGAGAAATAAGGCATGTGTGGGCTTTTAAATATAATTGAAAATGAAATTCTGCACTACTATGCAACTTCCTGAGAGAAGTAGTTTATGTAGTCTTGGTGGTTGAACGTGATTTGCTATCTGTGTAAGAAGGACACTTGTTTGTATTAACAAAAACCTTTGTACATATATAAACCAATTTAGGCAAGCAATATATAAATGTGATGAGATAAATAACTTATGAGTTAGAATATTTTGAAAGAGTATTTATGATAATTTCTTAGCTATTTAAGAAAAACTTCTAAAACTTAAATAAGACAAAGCAGTGATTTGATATGTTACTAAAACATTGCCTAGCAAGCCTATATAAAGGTACTTTAACTTTCTAAAGGTATGCAATTTTATAACGAGTATTTTCTATATATTATTTATGAGATCTTCAGATATCTTATAGTTATATTCAATAAAATGATACAAAAAGCTGCCAGATTTTGTTACTTTTCTTTTAGTGTGGTAAAAAATGTAATCTCAGACATTGAGTGAATTAGGTCTAATTTAGAAATTTTATTTCAGTGTTGTTTTTGTGGTGATTACTTAAAATTACATTTTTTTTTACATTTTCTTTTGAACTGCCATTGTTATCTCTCTGTCTCTTGTTACTGAATTAACATAATTTCTGACATGTTTATCATCTACTCCTTTGGGAATTGTGTTTTATGAATGACATCTAAAAATTATACTTTGACAGCAAATCATAATATTTGACTCCTAATGACAACATTCATGCTTTCTGCATAAAACCCAGGAATAAGCGACAATGTATAAGCTGCTCCAGGTGCCATTGAGACACTCAGGTGTTGCATCGAGGTTTAGTAACACCCTGAAGGAATTGTTTCATCTGCAAGATTCAAGGTAGTTTGGCATTAGTCCTTCAGTTTTGCCTTTCCAAGGAGCATGTTTGAGGTGGAAACTAGCAGGAATCGTTTTACTCAGGAATAAGATATGGAAAATGGATGGTATAGGAAATCAGTCACTTCAAATCAGTCACTTCAAAGAAAGGCAAAGGAGTGGGCTATGTTATGCATCAGGTCTGTTTTAGAGCATGCAGTGCCTCAGGTCAGTTTTCTAGTAATAGCTGAAGAAACTCAAACAGCAGCAGCCTAGGAATCCCAGAGCTCATTAGGTTGAGTAATGGTGAAAGACCATAAAACACTAGGATACAGCCAGGGCCCAGGGGAAAGCAAATTATTCCAATGAGGGCTTGGCTTATAAGGAAGCAGTTAAAGCACAGGCTGGGCAATTGTGATGGTCATCTGCGAACTGCTCATCTTTCTAGCTGTAGGAGGGGCTGGTGGGATGAATGGAAAGATAATATACTTCTCCTTGACACCACATAGCCCTAACAAGCAAAGATGTGAGTTTCTCATGTAGATTTGTTAAAACTCCCCTTCCTTCTCTGCTCTTCTTTCTGTCATGGAGGCCATTTCAATGTGTCATTACTATTCTTTCTATATTCTGGGGTTCATTATTTTAAATTTAAGATTGTTTAAATTTTGTTGTTGTAGGTTTGTACACTTGGAAATTGTTATGGTTTGTGTCTAGATGTCCCTCCAAAGCCTCATGCAGTCATGGTGCAGGCTTCTAGAATTTATGATTCATTCATGGTTCAAAGCTGGGATTGTGGGTGTGAGAGCTACACTTACCCTTAGAAGTAGGGGGCAGCCTACATATGATATAAGGGAGAGAAAGAGCCTTGCTCTCTACTGCAGCTCCTCTCTCTTTAGTCTTGCTGCTTTTGCTGTTTTCCCACCACCATGAACTGTTGCCCTCTGCTATGTGCCACCCTGCCTTGGAACCAACTGAGTACGGACTGAAACCTCAGAAACTGTGAGCTAAATAAACCTTTCTTTCCTTAATTAATTGTGGGCATCAGGTATTTTGTCTCAGTGACCAGAGAAAAGTAATGTAGACAGAAATATTTACAGAAGAATTAAATTATAGGATTTAAGGAGTTCTAGTCTGTCATACATAGGAAGGTAATCACAAAATTTGGATAAGATATGACAACTTCAGATGCCCGTGGACTAGGTTCATGGCCATATTGCCTTCAGATTCCCTAAGTCTACCGTAGTCTGTCTTAGATACTATTTTCCATTTCCTTAATTATTTTATTTGCTTTTGCTGAATCTTCTCTATTTCCTCCAAATACAATGTAAAATATAATACTTCAAACAAAGCAAATGTTTGGAGCACAAATATTATGCCCTTCTCAATAGGAAATGCATTTCTAAGTAATGGTGACCATTTCTGGTGTTTCTGCAGAAATTAGAAAACACAAGTACCTTCAAAAGGAGTTGAAAAGGGATTTAACTTCCAGCTAGAAAATTATTTTCTGCTGGTGGTTTAGTAAAGTTTCTTCCTGTAATACTTTTAGTTCAATACAGGCAAAACCAGAAAGATGAAGTAGCAAAATATACTATGTTTTTTTTTTTTTTAAATGCAATTCCCACCAGAAACACTTTACTCCTTTTATTAATGTTTTCCTCTTAGGCTATCTGCAGCTCTATTTAGAAACACTGGAGATTAACCTTGTGGCTGTCCCTAAATTGTAGTAAATTACTTGAGAAGACTGGTTTTTATTTTCTATGCATCACACAGCAGGACTCCTCTGGAAAGAATTTCTGAACTTGTCATTAGCCATTCTCAATTTTCGTGTTCTAGCTAATGAACTAAAATATTTTAAATTTATTTTTGCAAATGCTTATATTATCTTTAGGATGCGAAGCAGGACCTGTTTGGTAGGACTCGTCCTACCGGTAGGACCAGGGTAAGGGAGCTGGCCATTTTGAATGTTGCTCCTCTGACCCTGTAGCGGCTTGGCAAGACATTTTTTAAAATTAAGTTTGTTGTTAATACATAAAACTTAAGAAAATGTGCATATTAGGGATTTAGATGTAGTATATACACATACATTGTAGAATGCTCCAAGCAGGTATAACATGTCCAGCTCTTCACGGATCATGTCTATGGTAAAATGTCTAAACATCTCAAATGCGCATAGAGCGTCGCTGTCTCTGGCCTCCCTGCTGTGCAGCAACACTCACCACTTTGTGTTTTATGTGACGCTCCCTGGAGATGCCTGTCCTAAACATGGCAGTTTTATTAATACTGAAAGTGATCTTTCTATATGGATTGACATTATAATTTCATATTACCTGAAGGCAGTAAATTTCCTGAGTCAGTAAAACAAATCCAATAATTAGAAGACAGTCCCTACTTTGATTAGAACTTAAATTAACTAAAGCACAGGGATACCATTTTTTGTCTTATGTAAGTATGAAAGTTTGATTTCACTTTTAGTGAAATCTTATTAAAGTAAACATCTAAGAAATGTCCAACTATAGCCCTGAAATTCTCTAATATTATATATGATTTTAAAGAAGGTCGTAGAGTTCAAAACGGTTTATAGTAGTTTACATTATAAAATGTTTTACATGCTTTTCTCTTATTAACTATACCTTTCTGATTTGTCTAATTTTAACCTTTCAACCTTAATACAAATGTAATACTTGTATAATTGTATTAATACAGTTAATACAAATTAATTTCTCTATAGCCATTCTATGGAAATAACAGAGGTTTAATATGGCATCTGTATACTGTGTCTTCATTTTTGCAGGCAATTTTGCTTTTTCTCCAAGCTATACCCTGACTAAATAAAAATAATGTTTTAGATTATTTACAATTTATTTTCCTGATTTTCAGAAATCTCTTTTTAATCTTTTTATTAGATTCTTTCCAGGTTCCACAAGGATGATATTTAAGTTAGATGCAGAATTTTAATGACAACTTGACCCCTATAAATATTTTAGATACCTGGAAACAACATAAAATTCTAATTTCCTCATGGAATTTACAATCCTTGGTATATCCAAGGAAGATTAAAGTTTACAATGTACCACAACTCAAGTACAGCTGTATGTGTAACAACAAATAGTTTTCTACCTGTTTTTATTTTTATTTTTGCTTTGTTTTATTTTCCAATTGATTCTGGAATGAGGTGGTTTCATTGGCTGATTACAAAATAATAAAATTAGATCCACCTGTGCACGTAGTCATATAAGCATGTGAAGAGGCTGCTCAAAAACATGATAAAACATCCAAAAATTGCTTGAGACTAAAATCTGTCTCTTACTTTTAAATATGTTGGAGAAAGAATTTTTTTTAATCATTAATTTTTAAAATAATTTTCCTTATTGAAATTGAGCTACTTTTCTGCATTTCTACAATGTGTATAAATATTTGACGCCTAGTTTAAATGTTTTTCATCAAGTAACTTTCTCTGAACAACTTGAGAAAAATAAATACAACATGGAACAGGTAATTAGGGAAAGAAAAATACAAATCTTTGTCTCATTTCATATTTTGCCTAGAGCTGGTTCTAGACAGAATGCTCTTTAATCTAGACATAGAGGCACCTACTAACTACTTCTGTGGGAGAAATTGATAAATATTCTCTAACTTTTTACTTGTAGTAATTCAAGATATTCCCATCCAGTGTTAGATTTGGACATCAGGGCAGAGCAGGAGAAAGTGCACAAAATATTATCATAGTATAGTCTTTATTTTCTTATGTGTATCTTCAGTTGTTAAAGAAGAATGACTCTGATTTCTTTTATTACCCATTTAGAAAAAGGGTCAAGGTGAGTTTTTCTATCTGCCTCAGTGATATGAATCATTGACCTTGGTCTCTTTTTTTAGTGGTTAGTATTGTATAGCCAGTTTCCTATTTATTTTGTAGTGGATGCTTTGGTAAATTTAAAAGTAAATATTGAATTTTTTTACTCAATTTCTACTAACTTCTTAATTTGTGTGATCTAGCATAGTAACAATGAATAATAATTTAAAAATACAAGCTACTTTCCAATCCTTTTTATATGAATTATGTCTCTAAACATGTAACAATCTAGCCATATATACACTTATAGTAAACTACCCACCTTTGTATAACATAGCAATTCATCATTTACAAAGTATATTCTCCTCAATTTGATAAATTTTGAGCTTCAGCTATGCAAAAAACATTGTGGTATGCACAAAAAGATGTTAGAAATATATCCTCAATTTTCCCTTTAATTTAAATCTCTCTTGTTACAATTCAATTCTTTTCTAGGTCACTTGATATTCTAGACTTGATGAGAAAAGAAAATGATTCTAAGGTGACAGAATTTGTCCTTCTGGGTCTATCATCCTCCTGGGAACTCCAGCTCTTCCTTGTTTTCATGTTTTCCTCCTTTTATGTTGCTATCATCCTGGGAAACCTCTTGATAATGGTGACAGTGAGAGCTGATGTTCATCTGCTACAATCTCCCATGTACTATTTCTTGGGCCATCTCTCCTTCATTGACCTGTGCCTGAGCTGTGTTACTGTTCCCAAGGCACTGGCAGGTTTCCTACCACAGGGCAAGACCATCTCTTTTTCAGGATGCTTGGCCCAGATCTACTTCCTCCACTTTCTTGGAGCTAGTGAGATGTTCCTGCTGACAGTAATGGCCTATGATAGGTATGTTGCCATATGTGATCCTTTGCACTACCTGATAGTCATGAACCACAGGTTATGCCTTCAGTTGGTGTTAGCCTGTTGGTGTGGGGGCTTCATCCACTCTATCACACAGGTCATATTGGTCATTCAGCTGCCTTTCTGTGGTCCCAATGAACTGGACAACTTCTACTGTGATGTCCCACAGGTCATCAAGCTGGCCTGCATGAACACCTACCTGGTGGAAGTCCTGATGGTTTCTAACAGTGGTCTGCTGTCTCTTATCTGCTTCTTGGTCTTGCTATTCTCCTATGCGGTCATCCTGATCACCCTGAGAACTCGCCTTCATCGGCGCCAGAGCAAGGCACTCTCCACCTGTGCTTCCCATGTAACAGTGGTCAGCCTGATCTTTGTGCCATGTGTATTTATTTACCTGAGACCTTTCTGGAGCTTCTCTGTGGATAAGGTATTCTCTGTGTTTTACACAGTGATCACACCTATGTTGAACCCCTTCATTTACACACTGAGAAATACTGATATGAAGACAGCTATGAAGAAGCTGATAAAAAATCATGTGCCATTCTGTTGCCTTGTTAAAGGGTGACTAGGAAAAGATAATTTAGAAAACATACCCTTTCTTGCAACACTTGTATCGTAATCTGCAGTGTCCGTGAAACCAGGCAGGTGACTTTGACACAAAAGAGAAAACAACATAAAACCATAATGCCTAACTTGTGATAGCAGCTGGGAGACACAGGTGTGTTTCTTGGGTACCAGATATTTGCAGGGGACCCAGGAGCATTTATTGGCTGAAAATGATAAGAATTAGTTGAATGCTAATGTCACAAGGCACCTGAAAAGATCAACTCCTTTGTTCTTCTGTCTACAAGGAATCTTCATTTAGTCAATGTATTTGACTATTTAACTCTATTCAAATAAAAGAAGGTACCACATCTCCTTTTGTGTCCTGCTTCTTCAAGGATTAACAATTCCAGTGTCAGGAAGTTCCTTTGGATGTTTCATTACATTACTTCAGAAGCAGTGTGAACCCTTTCATGGTACCTCTAGCAAACCTGGCATCAAATCTCTGCACATCAGTGCTCATTCAGTAACTTTGGTCCACATTGTGCCAAATTTTAGAAATGCAGTCAAACAGCTCCACTGAGTGAACATATTCTCTTAGCAAAGTTTATGGGTGAGAGGAAGGGAAGTCCTAGGGTGATGGAGGCTACTAGTATTATTGAGGACCAGCTTGATGTGTTGTAAAGGAGAAAGGGGTTGATACTGAAATAAAAATAAATTAAACTGAGAGTCTGTTCTAGGCCTAAGTGACTGGTGGCGAGGCCCGGGGCTGGTGTGGGGAGGAAATTAATCCACTACCTGGCATGGGGATGAAATTAATCTGGTACCTGACAAATGCCAGGACTGAAACCAGCAAATGGTCTGTGAAGTCTTAGCACCTCAAATCAAGAGAAACACTACAGCTGTGGACTTTTCTAGCCCCAAATCCTTCTAGCTCAGTGGTATTAGTCAGCAATCACGTTACTGGTTAACTGGTTTTCTGTTCCTGTGTGTGTTTCCCAAAAATATATTGTTCCTCAATTCTTGGACTTGACTGTATCAGCAGTTCACCCCATCATTTCCTGCTGCCCCCTAACACAATCCTCCCAATCAAGCCACACGCCTAATAAAAGCCAGGGACACTGTACCTCTTGGTCTGTGTCCTTCTTGGGCTTTGATCATCTTGGTGTTCCTTGTAACAAAAATACATATCTTGTCTGTGTTCTGTTCTGGTATATCCTTGAGCAGGAGATTGGTGGTCCTAGGCCAAGACTCTTTCTGTTGTTGAGGCTTCCCTGGAAGAGGAATTTCATTTCACATTAAACTTTCGCTTTGAGTAAAGTCAGAATGGGTACAAACTGACAGGCTACAACTGACCATGATGTTTAAGAACTTAAAAAAGGAAAAGAAGAAAAACAAAGGGAAAAAGATAGATGCTGTGGTTCAAAGTACTTTTCATGATTATTACTCTGAGCAACAAGTGTCCTTTAAGGAGTAGCCAATATCATTTAACTTCATTTTTATTAATGAACTCTGTTATTGAGTTGCCCAGTATCACTTAGAAAAAAAGGTAATCAGTCATGACAGCCAATAATTTTAGATAATTAAGCTAATTATTTATCCTCAGAGAAAGATGTTTATTCAAATGTTATAGATTAATTGTTTGCTTTCTACTATATCTCTATAGAAGCTCCAGAGCTAGGAGACCCCTAAAAAGTTTTATTTAACATTTATATTTAAAGTTATATATTTCTGACATATTTACTTGCAACTTTTAATGACTATAAATAGGCATTTATTCCATTTCCTGAATAATAAGATAATCGTAAAGTTTTATTTTTTACTTTATTTTATTTTATTTTTGGTTTTCTTCCAGTACTGGGAATCAGACTCATGACCTCACACTTGCCAGGCAGGTGCTGTGCCACTGAGCTAAATCCCCAGCCCAATTGTAAAGTTTTAGTAAGATTTTTTTTTGCCAGCTTTTCTTTTATTTTAGAGAGAAAAAATTGTTGTCTTTGGTGTAGTTACTCAGAGTACAAGACATAGGCATGATATCTTGGCCAGTTTTTAAAGGTTCACCTTCCAAATATATGCTTAGATTTATCTAGTATGTACCAATATATTGTGGGACATTTGCTTCATTAAATAAAATACCTTTTTTTAAAAAAGCCCAACATATTGGGGTTTTATTTTTGCATTTGCTTACTTCATTTTCTATTGGTTGTTATGAAGAGGATTTTCTGATTACTTACTGAAAAATACACTTTAGAAAGAAATATTTGAAATTCCAACATTTACTAGTATTCACTAGATATCTTGTAATATTCCATCATGTAATAGTTTTTTTAAAAAATGTTAGAATAAAGCATGGATTTTCATTTGTGCTGGGTCCTTATTTTAGGAAACTGTATATATGCCTAGATGTATTGCTACAGAAGACTTCTCACAGAGCAGGACTGATGCTGCCGCTTGAAGATTTAATGACATGGGCAAAGGAAAGAAGTAGCAATGTATGGAACACTCCTCCTCTTTTTCCTTCATTCTACTCTTTATTTCTATAGAGGTCCTTTGCCTACAGTGAAAAATCTGAAGAACAGGATAATATCCTGAAGATAGCGTTCTGAAGAGCAGGAAGCTATCAGTCAGACAGTAGTATGAGGGTTCACAGAAAGACCTGGTGGGTCAGCCAGGCATATTATAAGGACATGACGCTTCAAGTTTTTTGAGGGAAGATGGATGCAACATCTTTTTTTTCAGGTGTTCATCATTCAGAGCAAAATTTGCAGTCTTGGCAAGTCATTTTAAATACCTTGGTGATATCTGCTATTGGTAGCACTATATTTAAAAAGCAGCAACTCTAGATATCTCCTTTTGCAGTTTCAATCCTCTAATAATTACTTAGTTGATTACCTATATTAAAATTATTTTTATTAATAAATAAATACAATTTCTGGTTTTTGAGATTTACATGATTTGTATTCCTGGTGGCCTAGTGCAGTAGAATTCAGATAACATGGGCCCTCTTCCAGAGTCTGCCTGATTTTCTTTGGGCCTGTTATCCTGAAAATATACCATACCATTTGTGTTGAACCCTTTGACCTGATGATTGCAGGACACTGTGAATAAAGTATGTGGCCAATCGTGGACATCTGGGCTGCAGAATCCACATTTGTATGGGACTCTTGTGAAGTTTGAAACCAGGAAGAGTGAGGGGTTAGAGTTTGTTTAGTTACTTTCTTATCTCTAAGATACAATACTCAACACTCATAATTTAAAGGAAGAAAGGTTTATTCTGGCTCACAATCTGTAGAAGTTTCAGTCCATAGCTGGCTGGCTCCAAGGCAAGGCAGCATGACAGGCATGGCAGAGGAGGAAGAACTCAAGGTACAGTTGGGGGAAGCAGAAAGAGGAAGCAAGGGAGAAAGGAGGTCTATATACCTTTGCAGGCCATCTCCCCAGTGAGCCACCTTCTTGACCAGGCTTTTCCTTCCATTGTCAAACCAGGCTTTTCCTTCCAATGTCAAATTTAGCTATAAATTCATCAGTGGTTTAGTATCACATCCCAGTGATCCAGTCATATCCCCAAAGCCCCACCTATGCACACATAAGGATTTGGTGGGGTCATCTAGATATAAACTGTGACACAGGGCAAAGGTCTGCTTGGTCCACACTGCCACATTTTGGTGTAGAAGTTCAAGCATACTGAACATTTTAAAATGCAATTACTGAGGTAACTATGAAGGTATGAGAAGATATTTAAAGTTTCTTATTTTATTTATAGCATGGGGTCCTTTTCTTCTCTCTCCCCATGTTTCATGGATATTTGGGGTGTGGGTCCTTCTTTTGCAGCTCTTGAGACCCTCTGGGTACTAAAATAACCAAAATGAGACAAAGAGACATCTTATTTATGAGATAATGAGAGAACTATTGACTTCATATTTTCAAGATGCATAATGGAAAGTGAAGCTGTGCACATTTATAACCTATCTACAAAGTATATGTCATGAATAGGACAATTTAAATTAGCAAAACTAGTTCTCACTCTGTCAAACTTTTCTCTCTAAATGACATAAAAACTTGAAGTTATTACTGGAGAGTAGTCAATATGCCATCATAACTTCTACTCCTAATTTTAAAAAAAAACTTTTCCTAGGTGTTCCTCTAATAAATAACTCCTAGTGGTATTTGGGTCTTTTAATACTCATGAATCCATTAATAATTAATTAATTTTAATATCATTTCATTAAATCGATAACTATTTGCTATGTGCCTGGATATATGGTAGACAGGTTCTTTTTGGGTCTTCCATCAGCCATCAATATATTACCCCAAGGGGCTGGGGATTTAGCTCAGCGGCAAAAGCGCCTGCCTGGCAAGCGCAAGGTCGTGAGTTCGGTTCCCGGTACCGGAGAAAAACAAAAACAAGCAAACAAAAAAAACCCAATATATTACCCAAATATCTACTTAAAAAATCTCTCTGTATCCAACAGAGGAAGTAACACTCTGAAACAATGTAGGAGCCCAGAGAGGTCTGAAGTGTGGACTATGTAGTCTAACAGCCTCATCAAGACCCAGTTTAACAGCTTTCCAGAGAGCACATTTACCTGGAAAAATATATTGCCAGCCTGTTTGATATTAGATGCACAGAGTTTATGGTCTCACAACATTAAGGAATGAAATTGTGAACCAAAGGAGGAAGTTACAAGAGTTTTTTTAGAAATAATAATAATAATAATAATAGCTCCTGGGTTTCCAGAAGGGATCCTGACTGGGTGACCACTGGAACTTTTTGTCAGAAGTCATTTATACAGCAAAACCACAAGGTAGGTACAGTGTGGCTCAAACAACAGGATTGCAAGTATAGTCGCTTGGCAAATACTGATCCCATAAGGAAACAAGTCACATAGCAAGGGTAGATGAAAAGAACAAAGGGACTTTTAGAAAGATAGGGAACCATGGGTCCAGAAATTCTTGTCACTCACCTATGTGTCTGATGACTATCTGGGGTCACTAGACCAGGTGGTGCTAATTAAAGTATAACTCCAAGTTGTTGCTTATCTCTAGCAGGCATGCAGGCCTGGCTATTACTTCTCCAGCTGGAGGCTTTGGTCTTTTCAGATTTGCCTCCAGCTACAGTTCTGACTTCTGTATGTTTTGTGTTAACTTTCTTAACACAATCAATCCCTCCATGACTGCATATAAATTTCTATCTAACTTAGCTGTCTATAATGTGACCTAAATGCTCAGTATCTCTTTGTACAATTTTGACAATAACAGTAACAATCTCATAGGCTTCTTGGAGAAATAAAACACGTAATACATGTAAAGTTCTAATAAAACTTTCTATATACAGTCAGAACTCAAGAAATTGGACTGGTTATACTACTACGATTACTAGTTCTTCCAGTGAACTGAATGAAAGCAAGGCTGAAAGAACATGGAACAACTGTTTGATCCTAGAGAAGCAGAGAAGAAAGATGAACTTTACTCCAGACCAATACTCTGAGGGCAAAATCCCTAACAATGCCCAGAGTCATAGCAAAACCAGCCTTGGCACAACAAATTTCAGCTTAGGCAATATATATATAGTTAAAATTATGCTAAAAATTTCATTTTAAGTGTTTTTAAAATGTTCTGGTTAACCATATATTTTGAAGGCTTTTATTGAATCATTTTAAAATTTAAGTAATGATCTAGAATTCTTTCAGGTTTACAGAAGAGTTGCCAAGATAGTACAAAGGGTGCTTGTATACCTCAGGCAATTTCTTTCTTATTACCTTACTGAGGTATATTTGTCACAGGTAACAAAGTAATATTGATGCATCCCTACCAATTAAACTCTGCCTCTCATTCAAATTTCATTAATTTCTCTTCAATAAAGGAAGCTTCTCCAAGCTCTTCATTTTTTGATAGCATACGTTTTTGATTCATAGCAGTTGCAGTCACATATATACATGTGATAAATATCACATCTTAATCCTTTTCACTTTCCTTTCCCCTCCCAGGTCTCCCAGATCCCCTTCTCATTTTGATGTATTATATCAATTTCTGAAGTACGTCTATGATGCTGCCCTTTATCTCAAAAGAAAATGGAATGGAGAACCCTAATGGTAACAGGATGGCCACAGTTAGGTATTTTCTTTGTTTAAGCAATCATTTAATTTGTAACTTGAATAATCATAGATGAATGCCATGTCAACAGCAATAATAAAATGTCTTTTCTGCCTCTAAATATCACTCTAACCAAGACATATTTCATTTGGGCTGTTGTCTTTGTCTGCTGTTATATTTATGTTATTTAAATCTGAACAACTTCAATGTTGGTCCGAAAGTTCACACTGTGATTTAGTGATGAATTTTATACTAAATTTCAAAGGCGCAATCCTCAACTCTCTTCAAACTTCCTTGACTTGAATCCCTTAGAAATGTGTACATGTAGTACGACTGAGGCACTGTCTTCACCTGGGCCTGTAGCAAATTTTTAAATGAAGTTAAATACTTTTATAGTTTTATAAGCAAATAAGCTGTTTAGTTGTTGGTTTTGTAGTCCACTACTGAGCATCACCTTTCCCTTTCTCTTGTTCCAACTTTGAATACATTATGCAAAATTGTGGAAATGGCCTAATTACAAGTTAACTATCTACTTGCCAGGTAGCCTTCAATACAGTTCCAGAGAAGCAGTCTAGTGGTGATTACTTATACTTTCTTTGCCTAACAATAATCTTCCTTAGCTGCTCAATCACTAGACAAGCAATCCCCTCGGGCTTCTAAGGATACATAAAATATGCTGAGAGTCTCTGGGCAGCACAACACAGCAGCAGCTCTTACTGATCAAGATCCAAAGCAGACCAATATCAAAAACAATAGCGTAACTATACACCCATAAATGAGAAAGAGAGAGGGAGAGAGAGAGAGGGCACTCAGAACCTTCTCCTTTTCTTAGGATTTTGGGGAAGAAATATGGCCAATGGTGCATACCTGAGAAGAACATTATTAGTATCACTGTGCTGATCTTAATCTTTTAGTGTGACTCTCTACTATTTTTATCTCAGAAAGACTTGTAATCCAAGTTCTCAGATTGTTGACATTGGTATTCTGGGATCACACTCAAGAAGACAGCCAGAGAGTAAGTTTTTCAACTGAAATAATTTAACCATGGGTAAAAGAGGCTGGGGCACTTTTCATTAATTCAAGTTATCTTCAAAGATAAAAATGAATCTTTAAATCTCCACCTGTCTTTCAATATCTGTTCTAGTAATTTAGGAAATTATTTATTACATTTAAAGTGTGTATCAATATTGTTTCAACTGGAGTATTGGCTTGAGCTATACCACTGACAGTAGCACCTACACCACAACTTCCTCTTCGCGCGCCACTTATTTTACTAATAGTTAGATAAATGTAACAAAACCAGGTGATCTCTAAGATTCCTTCATCTGTGTAAGTATACAATTTACACAAGCTGTGCTCCAGCCTAGGAGGACTTGGAGAGGTACCTTAAAAATATTATTCAAAAATGAGTGACTTTATATCAGGAATTGGGTTTATTTATCTTTTTTTATGTTCATGTCACAATACCAGACAAAGAATACACTCAGATCTTTTATGTAAAAGGCTAAATTAATATTGGTGCTGTATAAAATATAGATCAAATAGCTGAAACTTTAAATAGCTTTTAATATATGTGCTGCTGAAGTGAGCATAAAACCTTACATAGCTTTTATATCATGTTACATTAACTCATTTGCAGATTTGACTTGAACAATTAGTGGGCCAGATTATTATTTCTTACCTTTCAGTTTCACAAACATAAGTTGTTTTCTCAGTTGTGACTAATTAGAAAAACAGTTTAGGATTGATAATAAAATGCTATCAGGTGACTAGAGATAGATAACAAAATGCTATCAGCTGAATAGAGATAGGTAACAAAATGCTACCAGGTGAATAGAACAGTAAAACATTCACATGCGTCACAGTATATCCACGAGGGATATGGAGGTCAAAGACTCTACATACGGCTCAAAGGGCTTTCTGTGGTTGAGCTTGCTATTAGGTAAAGGCGGACCTCTGACCTTTGTAAATAGTTCATGGGGGATGATGAAGAGAATTTTAGAAGCTACATTCTTTTCTCATATTCTATTTGAAATAATTTAGATGGGCTTCTGGCGTTACCTAAAGAAGCAGCCTTATTTCTTTAATAGCACAGGTGATGTTATAGCTAGTATGTATT
Source organism: Chinchilla lanigera (assembly GCF_000276665.1). NCBI lineage: Eukaryota > Metazoa > Chordata > Mammalia > Rodentia > Chinchillidae > Chinchilla > Chinchilla lanigera. The sequence goes on along the minus strand of NW_004955550.1, from coordinate 626,832 downwards.
CTTTGGTTTTGTCCACGAGAGACCAAATTTGGCCTAAGCACCTGGGCAGATCAGTGGAAATCATCAGTCCCATCAAGGTTCTGGTCCATAGAGTCAGATGTGTGATACAGATGCTCCTGACATGCCACCACTAAAATGATCACAATTAAACTGATAGATCTTATTGATTTTATGTCTGTTATCAAATTCTATCCTTATCTAAGAGTATTTTCTCACAGGATAGAAATCTGTTGTGGATAGAAACAAGAAAAATGTGTCAGTGTTACATATGCTAAAAGACAGTGCTGTGAGTCTAGCCTAGTTGTCTGCCTTTAAATCCTGGGCTTTCTCTTGCAGTGAGGGTAGTAGAAACATCTTGAGTTCTAAACAAGCTCTTGAAAAAGACCTTTGATAAAACTGAGTTATGAGAAGCCAGAATGGAGCTGCAGCCCAGTTATCATTGCTTATCTTTAATATAACTCTTAAAGAAAGCTATGAAAGCATATGGTTTACACTGTCTCATTATTCTAGCCAAAAAAATATATTTGAAAGGGTGAGATTCAGAAGTAGAAATACCTTCTAAGATTTTTTTTTTATTTTAAAGAGAAAAAATAACAAAGTAACAACAATGAATACAAAAATAAAACAATAAGGGCTGAGGATTTAGCTCAGCAGCACAGCGCCTGCCTGGCAAGCGTGACGTTGTGAGTTCAATTCCCGGTACCGGAAAAAAACCAAAAAAACCAAAACAAAACAATAAAAAGAATGCAGGATTCCAGAACAAGATGATAGGAATTAACAGTGGTTGTTATATTATATATTGTTATCTTCAAAGAAGATGCTCAGATTGCCCGATGTAAGAATGCAAGATTGATCAAACAATTAAGACAATAGAAATGAATAAAAAAGCATTAAAATGATACAGAGTTTCATTAAACAAGATGTTAGCAACTCAGCAACGGCTGTTATATTGCATATTGTTATCTTCAAATTCATTGTTCTGATTACCAAGTATAAGCATGCAAAATTGATCAAGAGAAAAAAAAATTACGCATTAACTGTTCCTTTCAATAAACCAATAGACATCACAATGCACTTATCTCAGCTGTCCTTGTTTGTGCATATATATTTTTTTCTTTTAATTTTTTTATTTTAAAGATAAAAGAACCAAAACATATTAACAAACACACAGACATAAATACAATAAAAACATTACAGAATTTCAGACAAAGTGATAGGAAATTAACAATGGTTGTTGTATTACACATTGTTATCTTCAAATTGGTTACTTAGATAAATAAATATAAACATGTAAGAATGATCAAACAATTAAATATCAACAGTTCCTTTCAAGAAAGCAATAGAAATTAATAATACAATTAGCTATCTTGTATATATATATATCTTGTATATATATATATCTTGTATATATATATATATAGCCCCTTCTTTCTTTTTTTCTCTTTTCCCTCATTCCAGTCGTTCTTTCCTTTTGAGCAGTTTCTTTCCCTTTAACGATATCTATTGTACCTTTTAGATTTGATTTTATTTACTCTTTCAGGTTCTTATACTAGGGAGGCAATTCGATGTTTACACATGTGAGTCTTATTTATTTCACTTATGAGTATGGTCTCTAGTGGTGTCCATTTATCTACAAAAGCCTCGAGTTTATCTTTCTTTATAGCTGAGCAATATTCCATTATCTTCTAGGATTTTTGACAAGAATGGAAGTTAGGAGATGAGGGTGGTGAGGAGGTTAGTGTCCTGAGATGACCCCTATCCATGTTGCTCTTTTGATTTTCTGTCAGTGTGTTTTCCAGTAGCTAAGATGTGTAAAGACAATGCTACAGTCACTTAAAGTGCATCATGTGAAAAGTACTTTATGTGCTGCATATATGTGTGTTTATGTATACACACAGATATATTTGTATAACATTTTATATGATGTATACTGTTCTCATCCACATTTTACCCTTGAGAAAAACTGAGGCAGAGGGAAATTAAACAATTTGGCTAACCTACTGCAGTAAGAGGTAGAGCTAGAATTTGAAACTAGGTAAGCTGGATTCCACGTGGCCTCTTTTTAACAACTTTTCTTCAGCACCTCCCATCTCAGGGGTTGTCCTGATTTGGGACTGGTCTTTCTTAACGGTTCACTAAGTCATTCAGGACAAATCCGAACTCCTCGGCTTAACTCTCCAGAGCCTCCTCATCCCAGATGGGCTTGCTTTCAGCCTCATCTCCTGACCCTTCCTCACGTTTGTCCTGTCAGACCTGGCATTCCTCAGAAAGACTGGCATGGTTGTCTGTGTTTACTTATCTTCATGTGCACTCTTCTGGAAAGCTTTCCTGCCCTGTTTAATTTTCTCTAACCCATCTTGCACATCAGCTTGCACCCTCTTTATTATTAAGTTAACTCTAACTCAGTTTTCATTCCTCTCAATGGTGACAGCCTCTAGAGAGGTTACCCTAATTCCTGGGCATGCATATCCTGTATCACTGAGAAGTGTTGCTTTGCACATGGACTCCTTTGTTTCCAGATCAAATGAAACAATGCTAAGTTGAACGAACAAGTTCACTCCCTGAGTGACTGCACCCACACTGCGAGTTCAACTTGAGACAAAATGAGTATAGGGTGTATGCCAGGGTGATCTTCCCAGTTGGAACCATAGTCTGTTTCCAATAGTGTCTTTCTATTATCTATCATCTATCTATCTATCTATCTATCTATCTATCTATCTATCTATCATCTATCATCTATCTATCATCTATCTATCAATCATCTAGCATATATTTGTCTATTTCTCTATCTCTCCATCACTTATAGCAATACATTTTTATGAGTGAAAGAAAACACCAAACTCTTCATAATAGGAAGAAAAAAGATTCTTTTGATTATTGTGGAAGATTTCAAATGATAAAGAAGGCTATCTGGTGGTTTTGAAACCATTAGAACTAGTATATCAGCAGTTATTAAGAAAATACATTTTAGGATTAGGCTTAGGGTTAAATACTCATTCTGCCAATTACTCTCTAAGATGTGGGCCAGCTACTTTTTTTGTGTCTTAGTTTACTCATCCTGAATTTGAGATGATAGTGAAAGCCTACTTCATAAAATTGTTATAGTAATTAAATGTGTTATTGTATGTAAAACACTTAAAACAATACTTGGCACATAGTAAGTACAATTTAAGTGTTTTTTAATACCTAAGCATCTTTTTTTAAATCCTTAACATTTTGCCAGTTAGTGATGACATAGCACAGTTTGGCTTTAAGAATATAGTGCATAGAATATTCAAAAAATTTAGAGATAAGCATATTCTCTAGCTGAAGAACTTCAAAGCATAAGTGAACCCACATGGTTTTTAAATTCAGTTATTTTTCTGAAGGGTTTAGTTATCTATTCATCTATCATATTTGTCTAATTTATTAAGGGGGTTTGTATTATGTGTATGCTAGAATCATAATACCACAATTCAATATGAGAATTTCCTTGACTGTTGTGCAGAGCAATTTACCAAATTTCTTCAACTTTTGGTACTGTGCTTTGTAACTTGGATATAATAAAAATTATGAAATTGTTGTGAGACTAGCATTTAACAAATACAGAGTTAAGCACATAATCCTACATACAGTAAAGTGCTCAATTATTCACTAGTAATCTTTCTCTGGAGAAAGAAAGATACTAGGGGCTGGGGATTTAGCTCAGCGGCACAGCGCCTGCCTGGAAAGTGCAACCTCATGAATTCGATTCCCGGTACTGGAAGAAAAAAAACAAAAACAAAAAAAAGAAAGAAAGATACTATATATTATTATTTCAGGAATAAAGTTATAGAAAAAATTTTAATATTTTCTAGTAGTTTTGTTATATAACATTTATGTAATATTTGCATAGATCAAATTACAAGTTGAATTTAGAGAGATTCCATTTTATAGATTCAAATTAAGAAGCAAAGCACTTCATAAATACAATGAAAAGTTAGATTGTTTCATTTTAATTATGGAACAATAATTTCACCCTTCATGTTTTATGAAGTAAAAAGATTCCAAGAAGATAAATTGATTTATCCTAAATTATGCAGTTGATCAAAATCCCCAAACTTACACCATTCAGTTCTATGGCATCACTCTTCCCATTTTCCTCAAAGGAAAGAAATATTCTTAGGAAAGATGGAGAATAGCTAGCAATTTGCAACATTTTATAAGCAGCCATTTTAATTTTGAGGAATATGTTTAAATCTTATCTCATTATTCATTTCTTTCAAGAATTCTTTTCTGATTTTTCTTGTCTCATACTTGTTTTCTTTGTATGCCTTAAGCACAACTATATACAGTTTATAAGGTAATATTAAATGTTTATATGTATTTAAACTATCACTTATAGCATAATATGTATGGGAGTTTTTCTTCTAATTCTTATCTAGGATTACAAGAATAAAAATTTATCAAAGTCTTTTTCAAGGTAAATTAATAAAAACCTCAATAATTTTTAAATTTTCCCCCTTGTTAGAGTAATATAGAAAAAAGTATTTCTGTTCATTGTTTAACCCCATGTGTCCCTTACTGGCCTGGAATTTCACATATGGGGATTTTCACATACAAGTCAAAGTTTAGGACTCAAACTTCCCCACTATGATTTATAGCATGAGTTGTGTTGTCTATTTTGTTCTCAGATACTAAAAGGGATTTACTCTTTAATTACACTGAGACTTTTCATCTAAGTTAGAAACTGGAAACTGAGCCTGACTTGATTAAATAAAATGCTACTTTTCTAAGAGAGATGTGTACAGATATACATATATTTTAAAAATTCACCTGCAATTTTAGATATCAAATCTCAGATTCTAACTTCTTGTTATTATCTACAGCTTCAACAATTAATTTGTCCACTCAACAAATTAAGCCTTATGATTTTAAAGAGAATTTCTGAAGAAGGGAAGGAGAGTAAGAAAAGGAGGATGAGGAGGATCGGGGGAAAGGAGCTGCAGGACTAAGTGGAAGGAACGGTGAAATGTGAAGAATGTAAGAAATTTGATGAAAAAGATCCATAAACCACATTTAAGAAATGGGAAAAGTTTTTCTACTTGCTTGTATCACTTAGATAATTCACATCACGTAGGCATTTCATATGATCATTCCTGTTTTGTTTGCCCACTCTTACCGTGGCTACGTGTTTATTTTTGCAGAGACCCAGCCTGACTTCGCTAGTCCTACCAGGGTCCCATGGAAGTGGCAAACAATGTCACTGAGTTCACATTCCTGGGACTTTCCCAAGATCCTAGAATGCAGCTGATATTCTTTGCCCTGTTCTTCCTCTTCTACGTAGTGATTATGGTGGGAAATTTACTCATTTTGCTTACAGTCTTCGCTGATGCCCGACTCCATACCCCCATGTACTTTTTCCTCTGGAACCTGTCCTTTGTGGACCTTGCCTACTCCTCCGCCACGGCACCCAAGATGATTGCAGATTCTCTTTCCGAGAAAAAGACCATTTCCTACTGGGGCTGTATAACGCAGATGTTCACCTTTCACTTTTTTGGTTGTGCGGAGATTTTTGTTTTGACCGTCATGGCTTTTGACCGCTACACTGCCATCTGCCAGCCTCTCCGGTACACCACCATCATGAGTGCTAAAGCTTGCACCTCGCTGGCGTCCCTGTCTTGGCTGGGGGCCCTCGCTCATTCCTTTGTCCAGACCCTCCTGACCTTTCAGCTGCCCTTCTGCAGCGCGCAGGCCATAGACCACTACTTCTGTGACGTCCACCCAGTGTTAAAACTTGCCTGCGCCGACACAACCCTCGTAAATGGGCTGGTGGTTGCCAGCAGTGGCCTTGTCTCCCTGGGCTGTTTCCTCATTCTTTTGGCCTCTTACAGTGTCATCCTGTCTCATCTTCGCAAGCGGTCAGCAGAGAGCCGGCGCAAAGCTCTCTCGACCTGTGGCTCTCACCTTACTGTCGTCACTTTCTTCTTCTTCCCTTGTATCTTCATTTATCTTCGCCCATCCACCACTTTCTCACTGGACAAAGCTGTGTTTGTGTTTTACACCACTATCAGCCCAATGCTAAACCCGCTCATCTACACTCTGAGGAATGAGGATGTGAAAAGCGCCATGAAGCGATTGTGGATTCGGTTTGTCTCCTTGAAGCAAAACAGGAGGGGTAGCTTGTAAAATTAGGGAGTTATTTATCAGTAATTGTAAGGACTAGGTTCCAGAACTCAACTATCTTGTACTTCTCAGTTAGCAGAGGATTATTTGAGGCTATTGTGTGGTGAATTATACTTAAACTTTTTTATAACGACAAGGCTTATTCTCTTATTACTGGATTGCAAGAATAAACTCTTAATGCCACATTTAACTGCTTTAGATCCCTTCTAGTTACATTAGGTTCTTTTAAGCTATGCTTCAGCGATTTAGGATGTTGATGAAAGTGAAAGATATTCCCAAGGAATCAGATAATTTTTCTCAGAAAACAAGTTTTACCTCCCAGAAGCTGCATTTCTCTCCCCTTCCTTCCTTTTTTTTCTTTCCTCTGTTAGTCTTTTAATATCACAATGTCCCAAAATCTAGCAGAGGATTTCTCTTAGATAATTATAATATAATACAACAAATGTAGGTATAGAAATATACATTACACACAATGAAGGATGTTGTTACAGACTGACCAAATGTCCAAAAAATTTTTTAAAAAAAGGGGGAGTAGTGGAGAGCATTTTATATCTTTTAAGACAGAGTTCAATTGTTTAGAAAATCCTCTTGCAGAATTTGAATGCTGTCCTACTTTGGCACTATGATACTATTTTTTAGTAAGATAGTTTTATGGTTTTTTTTTTTTTCCAATACATAACCTAGATAAAGGAAATAAAATGAATTTACATTTGAATTATTGAAATGACTAAGTCCAACAGATGTAGTTCTATTGCAAATTTTTAATTAAAACTATTATGAATTTTCAAAAAGGACAAAATGAAACAAGCAAATTTTCTTTTGGGGGGGTTTTAGTAAAGCCAGAGAACACTCAGTTATTCTCAGTATTTTGTCATGTATATTTTTATTCTTAGGAATTGCTTTTAGTTTTTTTCATGACTCACATTTCTCAAGAATTCTGTGATGTTTATTTTCAACCAACGTTCATCTTTTATAGATCTAGAAGCATCCTTAGGTATAATTATAAAGTGTTATCAGACACACTTATTCTTGTTTTTGTTTTTAAGTGATTTTTAATTCATTTTCACAAAAAGAAGGGTCTGAATGCTGTACATTTCTTGTTTTCAGCTCTGTATTATGCAGAAATGGTTTCATAGTAGGGACTCATCAGTTTGCCAATTGTCACCACAGTCTGTATTGTCCCTTCTCTTTCCTTAGCAGCAAAGGCCTCATACTGTTTATGGCAAGCAAGAATGTTGCATTGTCCTGTCCTTCTCTGTACCTGGGTGTAAGGAATAGTCTGTGCCTGGGTGTAAGCAGTAACTGGTGTGTGGGACTTTGGAGAACTCTTTAAAATGGGTTTTTTATGTGCTAGCCCTTCCATATGAAATCACCATTGACCTTCTGTTGCATTCTTCATATTTTTTACTTGCTCAATGATTATTCTATCCATTATATAATATCTGATTTTAAAAAAATAAAAAAACATTTAAATTACATCAAAGACACCCATAGTGTGTCTCTGGGTGCTAGGCTGAACCCTGGACACCTTCAGGAACCCCATTGAGTTGTCGTTGCGCCTCCCTGACCAGGGCACAAGGAAAGCAGAACCCTGGGCACCCTCTGGGGCCTCAGTGGCTAATCACCACACCCACAATGTGTCTGTGGGTACAGGGCTGACCCCTGAACATCTTCAGGAAGGTTGGTGAGCCACTGCTGCATCTCCCTGACCAGTGTGTAAGGCAGGCAGAATCCCGGGCACACTCTGAGGCCTCAGTGGCTACTTGCCACACTCATACTGTGTCTGTGGGGGCTGGGCTGAACCCTGGATATCTTTAGGAACACCAGTGAGCCACTCTGTTGCCTCCTCCACTAGTGTGTGAGGCACGTGGAGCCCTGGAAAACTTCTCAGGCCTTGGTGGTCATTCCCAAAACAACCTGCACCCCACTGGGAGCCCAGCTGAAAACTGGACAGAGTCAGTGGCCTCACGAAGTCCACCTCATCTGTCCCTTGCCAGTGTGGGAAGTAGGCTTTGTCCTGGGCAATATCTGAAGCCTCAGTAACTGTGACCTGCATTCCCCCTACTCTTGCGGAAGCTAGGCAGAACCCTAAACAGCTTCAGGAACTTCAGTGAGCCTCCCACACCATTCCCACACGTGCTTAGGAGCCAAATGAATGCAAGAAAATTCGGGAGCATCTGGAGCACCACCTAGCCACCACTCACCAGCACAGGAGCTGAATTGAGCACTGGGGAATCTTCAGACTGCCCTACCACTCATACACAATTGGGAGAGTGAGGTTAAACTCTAGGGAACCTCAGTATCTTCAAAAATGACAAAATGAAGGGAGCAAAATGCAATGCCAGACCCCCACACCACCCAAAACAAGTCCAGGACACATCAACACAGAAGAGGCTGGAAGTCATACACCTGAAATTTCTGAAATGATAGCAACTGAAATAAAGAAACAATTCCATCAGGCCTTAGGAGACATCAGATCAGAAATAATGTCTCAGGTAAGAAAAGCAATGACAATAATGAAGGAAGTGTCCAGCATATCCAAAGATGACATTGATAAGAAAATAGAAGAGCATAGACAACTCATAGAAACCTTGAGTGAACAATATAGAACTAGAATGTATGAAAGGGATTCAAACAGATATCCAGGAAATTAAAAATTCCATTGAAAGCTGGCAAAATGGCCTGAATGAAGCTGAAGGTAGAACTTCAGACCTTGAAGACAGCATTGCCATGAACGTGAAAGGAGGGATCTCTTAAAAACAACAAGGACACTGGAAAAACGATAGCCTCTTTAATAAATGGTGCTGGAAAAATTGGCTTAATACCTGCCAAAGACTGAAAATAGATCCAAGTCTATCACCATGAGCCAAACTCAAGTCAAAATGGTTCACAGATCTCAATATTAAACCAGAAACACTAAATCTTTTGCAAGAGAAAGTAGGTAAAAACCTTGAAGACATAAGGGTAGGCAGAGAGTTCATGAACAAAAACCAAATTGCACGTGAAACACTTGAAAGAATCAACAACTGGGATCTCAGCCTACTGAAAAGTTTCTGCACATCTTAAGAAATCACCAGCAGAGTGAAAAGAAAACCCACACTTGGAAAAAATTTTAGCTGATTGTCCCTCAGACAAAAGGCTTCTATCTAGAACATAGAAAGAATTCAAAAATATCAGCCCCCCCCAAATTCAAAGACCCAATCCAAACATGGGCAGCTGAGGTGAATACACACTTCTCAGACAAGGAGATACAAATGGCAAATAAATATATGAGAAAATGTTCAACATCATTAGTCATTGGAGAAGTGCAAATTAAAACAACACTGAAACTGCACCTTACCCCAGTAAGAATGGCTAGCATTAAGAAATCAACCAATAACAAATGCTGGCAAGGCTGTGGAGAAATAGGAGTCCTTCTCCACTGCTGGTGGGAATGCAGACTGGTGAAACCACTGTGGAAATCAGT
>NW_004955550.1:613799-616537 GCF_000276665.1 Chinchilla lanigera | reverse complement strand
CACTTTGAAGATATCAATATGTAATACAACAAACATTGTTAATTCCCTACCACTTTGCTTGTAACTCTGTACTGTCTGTACTGTTCCTTTGCTATTTTGTAAAATATTTTCTGTCTGTTAATGTTTTCCTCCTTTTATTTTTAAAATAAAAAAAAATAAATAAAAAAAGCAGCAAGGAACCAGGAAATAACAATTCAACAACTGCAAGATGAAGCACAGAAAAATAATGTCAGATTAATAGGTATCAATGACACAACAGGCATCAACACAAATGACATAAAAATACTATTTGCAGAAATAATAGCAGAAAATTTCCCAGGCACAGTAAAAGAATCAGACATCTACTGAAGCATATAGAACTCCAGTTAATCATAAACAAAATAAATCTACACCCAGACGTATAGTGATCAAGATCCCGGAAACTCAACAGAAGCTCAGAATATTAAAAGCTGTTAGAGAAAAGAAACAGATCACCTCTAAAGGAAAGCCTATCAGAATCACGGCAGACTTCTTAGCACAAACCATCAAGGCAAGAAGGGCTTGGAGTGAAGTATTTCAGGTACTGAGAGAAAACAACTTCCAACCCAGATTGATGTACCTTGCAAGGCTCTCTTTCAAATTTAATAGAGAAATAAAATATTTTCATGATAAAGAACACCTGAAGAAAATCTTGAGTGCCAAATCAATCCTACAAAGAGTACTAAAAGATATTCTAGAAAGAGGTAAAACAGACCATAACTTCAAGACCAACAGAAAAGAACCATCAAGCAGAGCAAAAAAAGAGGATCCAACAGCAGGAAAATAACCTGACCAAAATAAATCAGTACATATGAGTTATAGCAATCAATGCAAATGGTCTCAATGCACCAACCAAAAGAAGCAGACTAGCAGAGTGGATCAAGAAACAAACTCCAAGTATATGCTGTACACAAGAAAAACATTTAACTCAAAAGGAAATTCAAAGACTGAAAATTAAAGGATGGAAAACAATACTCCACACAACAGGAACCCAGAAAAAGCAGGTGTAGCTATTCTGTTTCCAGACAACGTGCACTTCAAACAAAGAACAATCAAAAGTGATAAAGAGGGGAAGCTTCAGGAGGAAGACATAACAATTGTAAACATTGATGCACCAAATATAGGAGCACCTACCTATCTTAGACAAATTCTAACAGACATGAAAAATGAAATAAGCAACAGCACAATCATAACAGAGGAGTTTCACACACCATCATCACAAAGAGATAGATCAACTAACCAAAAAATTGAGAAAGAAATAACAGAACTTAACCAAAAGTGTGAACATATGGACTTAGTAGACCTTTTCAGAGTGTCTGCCCAACAGTATCAGAATACACATTCTTAGCTGCACATGGGGTGTTCTCTAAAATAGACCATATGCTAGCACATGGAACTGGTTAAGTAAATGCAAAGAAATTGAAATTATCCCATGCATACTATCAGACCATAGTGCCATGAAATTGAAGATTAAAGATAAAAGAAAACACAAAAACTCCATAAACAGTTGGAAATTAAATAATATCCTCGTGAACAACCAATGGTTCACAGATGAAATCAAAGTTGAAATTAAACACTATTTACAATCAGATGAAAATGTAGATATAACCAGAGGAACGTGTGGGATACAATGAAAGGAGTACTCAGAGGGAAACTTATAGTGGTGAATTCCCACCTCAGGAAAACAGAATAACAACAAAAAGTCTTATGCTACACTTCAAGGTCCTAGAAAAAGAAGAGCAACTCAAACCCAGAGCCCAAAGAAGACAGGAAATAATAAAGCTCATGGCCGAAATTAATGCAATGGAGACTAAAAACAAACAAACAAACAAAAAACAACAAAGAATTAATGAATTGAAGAGTGGGTTCTTTGACAGAATAAATAAAATAGATAAACCTTAGCCAACCTTATCAAAAAAAGGAGAGATAAAACTGAAGTACAGGCAATAAAGAATGAAAGGGGTGCAATCACTACAGATCCTGAAGAAATTCAGAAAATTATCAATACTTACTTTGAAAATCTTCAGTCTCATAGGATGGAAAGCACAGAGGAAATGGACAGATTTCTACATATATATGAATTATCAAAGCTAGATTAGGAAGATATAAATATTCTGAATAACTCAATATCAGCCAGTGTAATTGAGAACATAATAAAAAACTTGCCAATGAAGAATAGCCCAGGTCCTGATGGATTCACAGCTGAATTCTACAAGAAGTTTACAGAAGATTTAACACAATTCTTCTCAAACTCTATAATGAAATGGAAAGGAAAAGAATTTTCCCCAAGTCATTCCTGGAGGCAAGTGTTGCCCTGATACCAAAACCAGAGAAACACCCAACCAAAAAAGAGAACTACAGACCAATCTCCCTAAAGAATATAGATGCAAAAGCTCTAGCAAACAGAATGCAACAAATTATCAGAAGATTATACACCATGACGAAGTGGGATTCATACCAGGAATGCAGGGATGGTTCAATATGTCCAAATCAATTAATGTAATACACCATGTCAATACAGCCAAAGACAAAAATCACCTGATCAACTCCATGGATGCAGAAAAACCCTTCAATAAAGTCCAACACTCATTCATTTTTTTTTTTATTTTAGAAATAAAAGGAGGAAAATACTAACAGATCGACAATGTTTTACAAAATAGCAAAGGATCAGTACAGACATTACAGAGTTACAAACAGAGTGATAGGGAATTAACAATGCT
>NW_004955550.1:568631-594437 GCF_000276665.1 Chinchilla lanigera | reverse complement strand
AAGTCAGATGTTCTCTTCTCTCCAAACTTTTTTAGACTTTTTTGTTTTCTTTTATTAGTACCTGTGTGATACATTATGAATACATTCATCCTGAGGAGCTGGTATGACACGTGCTGCATCTGAGTCCTTTTAATTTCTCTTTCTCCTCCCCTCCCTTCTTCTATCCCAATCTCCTTCCCATCTATAAAAGGTCTATCTCCCTGCTTTGGCATAGCTTATTTATTTATTTATTTACTTATTTATTTTTTGTTTTATTTTTTAAAAATGAGACAGTGTTTCATTAAGTTGCCCAGACTGGGTTTGACTTTGTGAGCCTCCTGTTTTAGCCTCCCAGAGTGCTGGAATTACAGGTGTGAGCCACTGCAGCCAATCACTGCTATGTTTTATTGTAACTTCTTATTGTATGTTCTTTTACTAGATTATGTTGTCTTGAAATAGAAGGCTGTATCAGAACACACACATACACACACACACCTATGTATATATATATGGTGAACATCCTCACAGATTTTATGTTCTTTGTTTGTTGTACACAAGGATAATAGTTGGAGACAGAGAATTATAAACAGGTATTAAAAGATAATATTTTGGAAGTCATATGTTGTGATAGTTTTCCTATAGAGCTTGCACTTTAAAAGTGGAGATGATGATAGTGGTAATAATTTATTACATATGGTTTGTGTGCTAGGTGTTTTTCTAAGCTTTATGTGCATTCACTTATTAGTCTTTATAAAAAACTTATAAAGTAGATGGTATTATTATCCAGTTGCTCTGATGGGGCACAGGTCAGAGAGAGGTCAGTTACTCAAGTTTACACATGTAGGAAGTAATTCAGCTATAGTTAGAACCCAGGCACTAATGTCCCATATTTGTTATTCAAACAGCAAGTGATCCTCAAAACTTCTCTTGTTGAGAGCCCTTCCCTGATTCTGGTGTTATCTATGTATGGGAAATCAAGATAATTATGCCTCTTGATATTTCTTGCTACTAATTTACTTATGAGATTCAAAGTCCTGGGTCTCCACATACCTAACTGTATAATGAGGATCCCTTTGTTGCTATCTCACACAATAAAATAGGTGAGCTTGATAATTTGAGAATAGAAAAATAAACTCAAATTATTTCTTTTACATGTTGTGTATATCTGTGGTGCCAAATGAAACAATTTTTCTGCATGCTCACTCACATAATTCTCAGTTTACCTTTCTGAATTTTACTCTCAATCTACTTTTATTATTTATAGAATTTTAGACATAGACTTTCCCATCCAGTTCTAGTTTAAATACTCTATCTTATTAGGAAGAAACTGTAGAAGTTTGAGTAACACTCTCGGAGACTCGGAGACTGAGCCGCACTGTCTGTACAAGTCCCTCAGCTATAGACCGGTGCTCTTCCCAGCTGCCTTTCAAGCTGGGGTCGGTATTCCTTGCACAACACCCCATACTTCTTAAATCTAGTTATTTAACAATACTCTGGAAACGACTTTTACAAAGTATAATATAGATATGTGTGTGTTACGTACAACATTTATAGAGGTTGTAAAGAAACAATAGAAGTGTTCAGGCAATTACTTTGTTTATGTGGTTTCTTATCACACTTTTAAAAATGTATCTGTTTTTGCATTGTGCTGTCTGGAATGGACCTTGCTGGAGGTAGGATAGTTTCTGGAAATAACACATCTCTGTATTTTCTAAAAGCTCAGTACGTCACTCCTGCACTCATCTATATCCGCCCCCAATCTCACTGCATGTCCTGAGTGTTGTCTGTGTTCTTCCCAGCAGCTTACATATTGAAAATCCTGTGCTGTTTTCCCCATAATCAGCAGGTTTGAAAGCCTAACTTACCTTTTTTCCATGAGGGAAGGTTTTCAATAAAACATCATTGAAGAACTCTATTTGTAGATGTTTTCTTTTTTATTTTATAGTGTTTTAACCTATCTGATGGTATCTATGTAGCCCACAACTCTGTATTATTACACATAGAAGAAATACAATCTTTTTCTTGTGTAGCTTCCTTTCCCTAATCAATCAATGTAACTTTTCCCCCCATTTTCCTAGTCCCCTAGTTTTAGCTTAATGTTTCCTCCTAATGCCACTGAAGTAAATACTAAAATAATTTCTTCCAGTTATGCATTTTGTTGTGAGCAGGAATGGCTAGGGTGAGTGACTTTCACTCTGGGAGACACTGGTTTATTCATTCACATATTTGTTTAAGGAAAGATAATGCACAATAGCTGTAGATTTAAATATATTTATATATGAATTATATCCATGGAAAATTCTTGGGAGAATACACCATCCACAGAGACTGAGTTAGAGCAGTTCTTTCCAAGGCTGTTGTATATTTAAATATACAACAGCTAATTTAAATATAAGCCTGCTGTAGGAGTATAACCCAGTATTTCTTGAAACAGTTCATCTTTTGCCACTTCAGGATCTGTGTGACAGCTTTCTTAGAATGGTCAAATGGGGGTAAGTATACTCCACAGGTTATTAAGAGATTGGCTAGATATGTGGATGAATTTTTAGGGAGGGATTTCTGCACATGTGCTTCTTTTCCCCAGTGTGCTGGTTCCCTTGAGGAAGGGCCACAGTTCCCTCACCTAGGGGAGTGGCTCCAGTACGCTCTGGCATTCATAGTCATCCTCTAGATACTGCATCCCTGCAGATTAAGTAAAAATTGGGAACTCTCCAGGTCTTGTTAGAAGAGGAGCAGACGTAATCTAGAAACTTGGGAGAAGTACCTGACAAAGATGAATCAAAACCTCCTTGGCTACCCTATGTAGCTGGTTTAGAGTAAGTACTATTTTGAATAGATACCCCTTCTGAACCGCAGCCTTGGAAAGAACTGCTCTAACTCAGTCTCTGTGGATGGTGTATTCTCCCAAGAATTTTTCATGGATATAATTCATTTCTCTGCTTTGCACTAGCACAATGCCCCGTATTTCTTAGAATGTAATAGGCTATAGTTAAATCTCTATGGTAGGCTCTGTCACATTTTACTAGGGACCAGGAATGGCACTTGATAAATCTCATTTTAGACTTAGAAGGTATGCAGTTTTCTTTTGAAGTTGCCATATAGAGCTCAAATTCCAGCTGCCTTTGGAGGTATGAAAATAATGACAAATAATCCATTATTAATAATCTACCATTTGTGTTTCCTAAATATTTCCTAAACAAAATATTCATTTGTCTAAATATCTACTGCTACATCTTTAGCTTAAATTCTGTAATATTTTTACATTCTTGTCTTACTCAAATTTTATTCATGTAACCAGGTTGATATTTCTGAATTGTAAATCTCATTAAGCAAGTCCCTGGATTTTATACTAAAATATATTGGGAGCTATTAATACCAAATATTTTTGCTATGAGCTACATTACTTGGACTGAAATGCCACTGTAAAATGGCTCTTTTCAACTTGATGAATGTGAGTAGTAGAGGAGGTAAGAATGCTCTGCATTTCTTCCTTAAGCAATAAATGAGATTAGTTTTTGTTCTCAAAGCAAGGTATCATTAGTTTCTAATTTTATATTTTATTTTGAACATTGAAATGCAAAAAGAAATCTCCTTGACACTCTTCTGATTAAGTAATCTTCTGTTTATAATACCTGAAGTATGCTGCTTGTCATTCAAGGTATCAATATACACTGAACTAAATTCTTTCTTTCTAGATTAGTGCTATTTTCCACTTCCTTTTTGATAGTTTTCATGCAGAATAGGATAGAGAAGAAAGAGGTGACTGACAGAAATCAGAATATTGCTGTTGCTCATGAAACAACAACAAAAAAAGTTTAGGGCCTAATAGTACTGTTTACTGCTTTGAAATGTTTACCGCCTTTCAATAATAAGAAAATAATTATTTGACTTAGAACAAATAACCTAACCATTTCCATGTGTTTGCATAGTAGCAAAAATCCAAGTGAACGTAGTCGTCATAACAGTCCAGATGCTCAGTAAGATGTTCTTGATTGTTAGAAACTCATAGTTCACTCACCAGTGAATCCTGTGAGTTTACAATTATATGTGTGTTGGGTTGTTGCCACTATGAAGCTACAGGCTTTCTCCTTCAGGTAAGTTGTGAAATCATTATTTTCTGGAAATACATCTTCCAGATAACCAGGTTTTTAAGAAAGCTGAAACTTGGATACTGGTGGCATTATTTTTTTTTATTAAAATGTTTCTAAATTGAATTTTAAATTTTCTTGTCCTACTAAGTGTGATTACTTAAGGTACCTGCTCCTACACTGGGAAATTTATGAACATGGAGATACTGCTTTGCTAACTTGTCTCATACTATGGGCCTTTATGATTGTTTTCGGTTTTCTGCCTCTAGTCTTGCTGTGAGATTCCCGGAAAACATTGGTCTTTTCTTGGTGTATCTCTTTGTATTAAGCCATCTTTTCTCCATAATACAGTGCTTCTGTAGCATAGTAATTTACAACATAGGAAAGTCATATGTATGTTAAAATTAGGTAAAACCTGAGTCAGTAAGTTTCTAGGGATGAATATTGAATTTTTTTAATTGATAGCATATGTAGCATCCATAAATACCTGTCTCATCTGTTTACATTCATGAAACTTTAACTTTTGTGTTTTCTGTAAGGAACACTGATGAGAAGCAGTGTTACAAGATGCGATATCAGAAGTACAAAACCAAATTCCTAGTATTGAACTTTGGTTACAAGAAATATTTAGAGTAGTAGTTTTGTATATTACCAAAAAGAAGAATAACATAGGCAATGTAAATGATTATTTCATTTTTATGTGGTAAGTTTCCTTCTTTCTAGTAATGTCAAGTTCAATACTGCACCTTAAACAAAATTGTAAAAGTAATCTTATTCTTGGTTTCTCTTTGAAATAGCAGAGATGATCAGTATAATACAATATATTTTTGTGAGAAGAATATTCATTTGCCGATAACTACCTTTTCCTTACCTTCCTGAAACAGTGGTATGATGGAAATTACAGGTTTGGTCACAGATTTTTGATAGACAATCTGTATTACTGTACTGTGGCTATTTACCCATTACCTAGGATTAAAGTATAAGATTTGATTATTCACAACACATGAAGTCCTGGAAAATTATTATAAAACAAGAGTAAAGTACTGGCAAATCAGTACATATGATTTTTTTAAGCTTCCTAGTGGGCAAGATTTCCCACTAGGCTGCATTTCCCCTCACCAGTCTAAATTCTGACTAACACAGAGAGCTGCCCACAGTGTTTATTAAGTCAGACATTTGGAGGAAAAATTGGTACTGAGTTTCATAAAAAAATAGGATCTTATAGTATTAACAAGCTGATATACGGCTTGCAGATATGTGACCCACTTTATATGGTGTCAGTCTTTTTAACTGATGTGGTCATTTCTTAAGTGGATTTCCAAGTGTAAAATGGGGAAACCAAATGTATCATAGAGCAGTCTCTTAATGACAGAGAACATATGGCAATTTTGAAAGCAGTGATATAATTCTTAAGTTTTATTAGGAATAATTGAAATTTCTTTCTTGTAGCCTTTTTATGAAAAATTTTAATTGAAGAAATGGAACCTGGAAATTATACAAGGGTGACAGAATTTATCCTCACTGGCCTATCACAGACTCGGGAGGTGCAACTAGTCCTATTTGTTATATTTCTATCCTTCTATCTGGTCATTCTGCCAGGGAATATCCTTATCATTTGTACCATCAGGCTTGATGCCCATCTCACTTCTCCCATGTATTTCCTGTTGGCTAACCTGGCCTTTCTTGATATTTGGTACTCCTCCATTACAGCCCCCAAAATGCTTGTGGACTTCTTTGTGGAAAGAAAGACGATTTCCTTCGGTGGGTGCATTGCACAGCTCTTCTTTTTGCACTTCGTTGGGGCCTCAGAGATGTTCCTGCTCACAGTGATGGCATTTGACCGCTATGCTGCTATCTGCCGCCCCCTCCACTATGCTACCATCATGAATCGACGTCTCTGCTGTGTCCTGGTGGCTCTCTCCTGGGTAGGGGGCTTCATTCATTCCATAATACAGGTGGCTCTCATTGTTCCACTGCCTTTCTGTGGACCTAATGAATTAGACAGTTACTTCTGTGACATCACACAAGTTGTTCGGATTGCTTGTGCGAACACATTCCTAGAGGAGTTAGTGATGATCTTCAGCAGCGGCCTGATCTCTGTGGTGTGTTTCATTGCTCTGTTAATGTCCTATGCTTTCCTCCTAGTCATGCTCAAGAAACATTCAGGCTTAGGTGAGAGTACCAAGAAGGCCACATCCACCTGCTACTCCCACATCACCATAGTGGTGCTAATGTTTGGGCCATCCATCTACATTTATGCTCGCCCGTTTGACTCTTTTTCTCTAGATAAAGTGATATCTGTGTTTCACACCGTGATATTCCCTTTGCTTAATCCAATCATCTACACATTGCGAAACAAGGAAGTAAAGACAGCCATGAGGAAGTTGATAAACAGATATATATTATGTAAAGAGAAGTGAAAGATAAATTACATAGTTTATATTCCCTTTGAAGATTGTTGTCCTAAACTAGGAAGCATCTGGTACTATTGTTGCTTTTGCTTCCTCTTTTTACCCAAATTTATAGGCTTTCATTATGGTTTTCTTCCCTTTCTATTTAGGGTAAGAAAAATACATTCAGGTGGAAACAAATTTACTCATACCCACCCTGAAATATCTGGCAGTTCATTATTAGAATTGGAAATATAATAATGTTCTGATAAAACACATTTTTTCCAATGATTATTCATTGAATAACTATCCTGGAGAGACTCTACCTGTTAAAAGAATGTGTATTAAGAAATAACAAAATATTAAGACTGTGGAGACATGTATACTTTGACTATGAAGAAGCAAAGCAGGTAGCACTTGAATGTGACTAACTTCATGTTACCAAAGTTAACACTGTTGTCATATTTCAATCTTGGCCCACTGGGAGTATTTGTTAAATCATCATCCTGGATCTAGAAAATAGATTGTCTGCTTTGTCTTTCATCTCTTCCTTTTCTAGTTCACGGAACCTGAGGACGCATTTAAACAAGCTATCACAACTTCCACCTCAGGTGGTAGACATTCCACAGTATCGGTGCCAGAACTCAAGATTTTGCCACGTTATCAAAACAGCTGTTATGAATATAGAACAAAGTGCAATACGGTCACTTTATAAGGTTTTCATTTGAGATGGGGCTTCTGCTCACTAGCAGGTTTTGTTGGCAGTCTTTCCTTATAGCCTCAGAGTGAAGGAAGGCTGGGAGGAAAGGGCTCTACAAGGTGATGGGAAGACAAAGATCTCACTGTGTGGTTGTTTTTGAACTGTTATCTCCTTTGCTACTTGTTTGTTTTTCTAAACTTGCTAATACTTTTCCTCATGATAAATTTAATACTTTTCCTCATGATAAATTTAAATTTACTAGAAAGGTGATTTTGCTAGCATTATACCTGGTCTATTTTTTATATTATAACCCATCTCTTAGACATGTGAAAGATACCTACTTAGAGGTGCTGATTCCTGTGATAGTCTAATTAAGTATTTTTAAGGATTAATTTTTTATTTCTTGACTAAGAACTCAACTGATAACCATGTTTCAAAATATAAAAAGCACATTGATAATAAAAGCATTTGAATTCATAGGATAAGTTTACTTCAATTTGTTTTCAATTTTGAAGCTAAGGAGGCTTTGCATGAAGGGCGGAACATTTTGTGTACAATGAGATATAGTCTTTTATTTGATGATGTAATATGACAACTTTGAGGGAAATAGATTCCTATTAATGTCAGGACTAAATATGCAGAAATGATGAAAAATAATACTTAAGTTACTATTCATTTGCAGAGATTTATTTCTTAATTGAGGCAGATTCGTGTCAGAACAGTGACACATAAAGTTTCTTATTTGATTTGGGGATTTTTATTTGTGCTAACCTTCTTCCAACTTCAATGCTACATGACTTCTTTTCTAGGAACCCAAAGGTGCAACCAGAGTTTTGATTCCTGAATTATGAGTTTACATCTCATCACTTGAAAATGATGAGACCAGTAGACTGCTATTTTGCAATAGAACATTAAAAATGTAAAGTAGAATATATTCTTGTACATAATAAAATGGTGAATTATGTTTCTAGAATTTATATTACCTAATCTTCTATATATAAACCATCCAGAACTTCTACTTATTTTGTACTTTCTTCCTCGTCTAACTGGGACTAATACTCTTGGGAAGAAGGTCGTTGCTTGTTATGATGTTCAAACATCTGCAAATCGCTACTACAGAAGGCTGCTTGCTGAAAACCCTGATGCCAGCAATGAAAAGGGAAAAAGCAGCATGATAAACAATTGCTTACTTACAAAATATTAGCTGAAGTTAGAAAGTACCGTTGGCAAGGGGTATAAAGGAAGTGGTAAACTACTAAGCTGTAGTTCATAGAAGGTTTGAGTGCAATGAAAATAGGGTAACTTTACAATTCTCACCAAGGCAAAGTCTGGAAAAGGCAAAGTTTGGTGGGACTACTATTAGCCTTTTGTACTGATAAACACAGCTAAACACCCTACAAGGTGCAGGACAAACACTTTATCCCAAATACCTGATCCCAAACACCAGTAGCACCAAGGCTGTGAAACTCTTGTTAGGTGATAAGCAGGATGAGGAAAACTACTGTAAGAGAACTAGTGTGGAGGACACCTGGATGATTCTCCTTGAAAGAAAGGCAGTTATCTCCATTTTGGTTAGATCTGGAACTATTTCCATGCACTGATATTCACAGAGCTTGCTAGGACTTTTCCTGCTCCCTTCAATTGGCTGCAAGCAATATAAATGGGTCCAGCCAAGGTACTTATGTGTGGTGTTTGAAGCAAGGTGACAGGTCAATGTTACCCCATCCCTGTAGCTTTCAAAAAAACATGTGTGAGCCAAGCATGATGGAAAGCCATCCTCCATTCTGTCAGCTGGGATTGAGTCTTGATATAAGAGGCTATGACTTCCCAGGGCATAAAATGTTACACACTAGAGCTGAAGCACCAACCCAAAACATTACATACTACCTCAGTTGTGTTATATGGATTTCTCCTTCTGCATTAGTTCTTTTTGCATATTGCAGAGGTGATTTTAGGCCTCCTACCTAGCCCAGCTCAGAGCACTCATGTACTTCCTGCCACTCTCACAGTCACTCATCCTCAAACCACTCCCTTCTTCATGAATTAATAAAACCTGGATTTATCCCTGGGTCAAGGCCTGTGTTCTGGTTAGCAATCACCCTAGCTGAACTTAAAAGCCTGTTGGCTCCCTACAACTATAAATAGGCCTTAGTGTCTTTATTCTTGCCCTAGGTTGCACTGGAAGTGGTAGATTGGAGTTAACTTGCTAAAATTCCAATAACTTTGCTTTGGAATTACAAGTATAATCTCCCCAGACCAAGATGAGGACCTGGAAGGGCTCCATGTAAAATAGGTATTAAAACAACCACATATGCTAACTTATCATACAGTGTTCTCTATGAAATATTCTAATACCTTCATCAGAGAGATAGAAAACTTGTGGAGACTCCTTTACTCACATAAATTTCTTATTTCCAATTAGTTAATTTTAAAGGTCTTTTAATCCTCCTTTGTTCTTTTCAGTTTCCACTACTTATTCTTCCAAAACTCTTGAAACTTTTTAAAAAGTTTAAAATTAAAAATATCTAAATTAAGAAATAATATTGTTGGCTCAAAATTGCATTTGTATTTTTCAATTATATTAACTTGTGGGAAAATTTAGAACCCAAGATTTTTCTATCTCATGGCTTTCTGCTAGCCTAAATATTAATATAATGAATTTTACTGTTACTTCTTATAAAAAGAAAAACTGCTTTATTGTCTCAACAAAATTATAATTTTCCTGTGTTGTAGTTTCTATTTTTGTCTTTTTGTGACAGGGTCTCACTATGCAGTTCAGGCTGGTCTTGAGCTCATTTTGTAGCCCAGACTGGTCTTGAACTTGCAATGATCCTCCTGTCTCAGCCTCCTGAATGCTGGGATTACAGACGTGCACTACCATGCCCTATAATTTCTAAAATAATGATATTTTAATTCATTAAAATTTTGAAATGTATGTTCATATAAAAAAAAAAGACAAACATCACTGGCTATCTTTCTCCCTCCAGAGATTTGAAGTTTTCCTTTAATGAGGGTCACACAGTTTCACCCTCCCAGCTCCCCTGGAAGCAGGCCAGTTGGCTTAAATGTCTTGCTTAAAAATCTCATTAACTTTCATTAAGCAAACACAAAGTGGAGCAAAAGTAAAAACTCTTCAGACAAGTGTAACATTAAGATTTTACATCCAGTAAAACTGGTAAATTAAAAGGGTAAAAGTTTTAAATATGCAAAAATAAATCTAATAAATCCTGTTTTAAAGAACTCTTTTGAAGAAATTATCAGAGAACAAACTTTAGTCAACAATGTGAAGTCTCAAATATACTAGGACAAAATCTGTGTAAAAATTACTAACTGTATTTAATGTAATTTTAGGATCATTAAATGACTTGAAGATATAAACCTAAGATTGAAGGTAATGCAGGGGTTTCCATGCCAAGGGGCACCCAAGGCTGGGACCATGCAGAGACAGCAGCAGCTCAGTCCACTTCTGCGTGCAGTGGACTGGGTGGCTTTATTGAGCTGCCACTGAAACAAACACAGATATTGGGTAAAAGTCTTCGGAAACATCTTGGTAAGCATCAAGATGAAAGCTCCAACCCATACAGAATATTGAGAGCGTATAACTCAAAAGAAATTGGGAATCCAGTCTAAGAATGGACTAAAATTGAGAAACGAGAGAAATAAATGAACAGAAATCAGTGTTTAGCAGTTTTTACCCTGAAGGCTTATGCTCATTTTTCAAGGCCAGAAGTATAGTTGTTATGGTGGAGATGCGTGGGAGACGAAGTCGAGGTCTCGCCCAGTGATCTGTTACACAGCTAACAGAGGTCCCACAGGGTATCTTCTCGGGATAACAGGTAAACAGTCCTCAGAAAGTTCACTACGCAAACATGCAAGGGAAAAGACTAGTGAACTTCTACTGGCCTTTAGGATTTTTTCTTTATATATTGAAAATTTTAGTTTTACTACAACTTGTCTAAGAGCTGATGATTGTAGACTTTTTCCTCTTATATTTGGTTTATTTAAGGAAATACACCAGTAGTTTTAAACTTTTGTTTTTCATATACGTAAAACTGCTTTCATCAATACAGATTAGCAAAAAGAAAAGAAGGTCAAAATTAGATCATTTCTATTAGCAGATTTTGACTTGTTATAAAACTAAAGTGAATACAAAAATGTGGATTGATACAAGAAGGTACATGGAAATTAATGGAACCAAATAGAGTGTGCAGATGCAAATGGTAAATTTACTTTTGTCGCACACTGAGGTCATTGTGTGATAAAGAGAAATTTTAAACAAATGATGCTAGACCCCTGAATATTTGGAAAATGAAAAACTTTGATATCTACTTCACTGCCCATATAAAATTTGATTTGAACTATATCAAGACTTAAATGGATTAGCTACAAAAATACAAAACTTTTAGAAGAAAACATAGAATTGGTTGCTTATAAAACAGTGATAATTAATGATTCTTTAAATATCACAAAATCAAAACATAAATCCCCCAAATTAAAAATTATTGAAACAAAAATATAGCACTATGAAATTAATAAGCAATTCAACACACTAGAAAGGAAATCTAGACTTTCTTAGTACCCCTCCAAGTAAAAATGGACAAAAGATTGGAATACATACTCCAGAAATGAATAACTACAAGTGACTAGTAAGCTCATGAAAATAAGATTAATCAGCAGGAAATGGCTTACAATAAATGATCAAGCATTCTTCCACCACTTTGCAGAATGCCCTGACATTTGCTTCAGCAAAGCCTGGAAGGGAAAGAAGAAGGTGTTTATCAAGTGCCAATAGAGACCAGACACCTTGTTATAAAATGTCTCAGTTGTCCCACTGGGTATCAGTGTTGCCAAATGGATCAGACTCATTCCATGGCAGTAGAAGGTGATCACTCCTCATCCCTTTCAGAGGAGCTTTATGTGTTCTGTTCTGGACCCTAGATGATCCAGCAATATAGAGAAGTATGTGTAGTGTCTGCAGGCACCCAGTCTAGGCATGGATGCTCTAAACTACATGATGGCTGGGGATATAGCTCAGCTGCACAGCTCCTGCCTAGCAAGCCCAAGGTCCTGAGTTCGATTCCCAGTACAAAAAAAAAAAGAAAGTATTTTTCCAGGTGTAGTGGTGCATGCCTGTAATCCCAGCACTCAGGAGGCTGAGGCAGGAGGATCATTGCAAGTTTGAGACAAGCCTGTGCTACAAAGTGAGCTCAAGGCCCGCCTGAACTGCATAGTGATACCCTGTCTCAAAAAAGACAAAAAAAAAAAAAAAGCCCACAAACTGTATGTATTGGCTCTGGGAGGACTCAGCTGTTCAAGCACCACAATTCTGATTTTGGAATCTGTGGCAATGATTTAAAAAATGTGTATGTGTGTGTATGTGTGTGTGTGTGTGTGTTTGTGAGAGAGAGAGAGAGAGAGACAGAGACAGAGACAGAGACAGAGACAGAGACAGAGACAGAGAAGACAGAGAGACAGAGACAGAGTAAAGATCCCAACACAAAGGTGCAGGCTTTTTATCCTTCACTAATTTTTGCAAATCACTTAGGGTTTATTCTCATTAGCCATGGTAAAACATAAAGCTATGGACAGGACTGTCATGAAGGAAGAAGTTTTTATATTCGTAGATTCCCAGAAACAGTGGGCCTGGCACATCACATTGGAGTGAGTGAAGCACCATGACTGGTTACACAGCAGAGAGAGAGGAGAAAATATAGACAAGAGCCTTTATCATGGTTTCTGTGGGTGAGGCAGGGCAACATGTTTAGGCTTACTTAGGCTAAATAATTTCAGTGAACTTTGGAACGTAGGAGCAGTTGTTGCTTGGCATTTGACCATGGGGTGACCAGAGCAGAAGAACGATGGCCTCGAGTATAAAAGCCCTTCAAGTGCCTGATAAAAGAAGTGGTCAGAGTATGGGCTCTGGATTAGCTGTAGGCGAGGCCTTCACCATTTCTAATTGATCTAGAAGGTCAATCTTATACGCTGCTGTTGGGAATTAGAACTGAATGAAAATTTCAGGCAACTTCAAGTAGATGTAAAGATCTATCTACCTTATGGGCCAATAATCTCACCTTTACGTTTTGAGCCAAAAGTGAAAGCTTGTTTACAGAACGATGAACAATAACTTCACCTTTTCCCATTTGCCCTACTGTCGTGTCATGCTGGCCTCTCTCCTGCTTCTCCGTGCACCAGCCCCAGCCTGCTTCTCGGCCTTCAGCACCTCTTTACCAGGCTGACTCATGCTGGTCACGCAGCTCTCACCTGAGATTCACCTCCTCAGAAAGGCCATCCCTCGGCAGAGCGCCAGGACAGCAGTTCCGTCATTTGTTTCCAGTACACCAGTCTGTTATATTTTTATAATGGCACTGATCACAGTCTGATGTTTCCTGTCTGGTGTGTGTGCGTGTGTGTGCATGTATGTGTGCATGTGTGTGTGCATTTATTGTCTGCCCCCCATGCATTCAAATGTGAAACCTCTGACAGTAAAGGCTGTCTTTGGGAATAAGGATACTGCCCTGTAGTTTGGCTCATGGTTTAGTTTCTAAGAATATTTAAGGAAATAAATCTTTCTTTCCAAAAATAAAAGCCCAATTCTATGGACTGACTTAGATCACTATACTAATTTCATTTTTAGTATTAGTGTTAGTGTTGTTAAGAAAGGACATTCCCAATTAGGTGTACAGCTTGAAAAAAAATCACACTTTTAAAAGTCTTTGGAGGAAAGAGTGATAAAATGAAATATTTCTCCAAGTATGTTTCTCCAAAAATTTCACTTGATTTTGGATTCTTTTATTTGAAATATAAAAGTTCCTTTATTTGTTTTTATTCTGTGTAACATCTAGTTTTCAAGATACACTTTTCTGTATCTCTACTTTTCTCTGTTCATTTCCTATTTTCGTATTACATTTATTTGTTCCTGCTCTGTTTCCTTTCTCTTTACTTTTTGCAACACTGTGCATCTTTCTCTTTCTCTTTTTTACATTTTCCACTTCTCCCACTTTTTTCTTAACTGTACATAACTTAGAATAAAACAGGTTTGATTATGCACTGTATTTATTTTTAAAAAACTATATTTAGAATTCATAAACTTTAAATACATCTTTCTCTTAAAATAAAAGCCATGCAGTATCCACTAAAACTTAAATTATGCCACTTTCATTATTCTCATAAAATTTTTTCTGTTCAATAACATTTAGTTTAAAAAGAAATAGTCCCTAGCCATTGCTTTGGCAAAGCTTAGGAAACACATTCTTAAAATGAAAACAACAAATGCCAAGATCACAATGTGGGCTATTCAAGAGGACAATTCTCCTGGAGGAATTAGGTCTAGCACAAGCATCTTTCTTCTTGAAGAAAGATTACACCTTGAAGTCTTTGTAAATAGCATTTATATTTCTTTTTGCATATCTCTTGTCAGTAGAAATATGTTGACTCTAAAATATTTACTGCGTACTTAACTAATAACTCCTTTCCTTTTCATATCAGCAATTTCTTATCAGTTGTGCATTTTTTTCTCTTAAAATTTCAGTGTAAGATATAACCTGTTGTGGCGTTCTTCCTACATAGACTTAAAAATGTTGCCATTCTGAAATCTCTAGCACGAATAGAATCTTGATTTTAGAGCTCAGTGACAGAGTGTCT
Source organism: Chinchilla lanigera (assembly GCF_000276665.1). NCBI lineage: Eukaryota > Metazoa > Chordata > Mammalia > Rodentia > Chinchillidae > Chinchilla > Chinchilla lanigera. The sequence goes on along the minus strand of NW_004955550.1, from coordinate 579,639 downwards.
TTTTGCTGATAATTGAGTATTTGAATCTAGCAAACCTTTAGTCTCATTCTTTGACTATCTTGTTTGTAATCTAACAATTCCCATTGAAAGTTTTCTGCACAGATTTTACCCTTCAGATTCCCGAGGGACATTTTCTATGGCATCACAAATTAGTTGGGTATAGCACAGAGTGAGACCACTCTGTGAGAATGTACTTAAGAACAAAGATGCTAACCTTCAGTTACTGCACTTTGTTTTACAAAGAAGTGATGTCTGAAACGTGAGCAGTGTGGGATTGTTAGCAAGGTAAAGGTTCTGTATCAGAAATAAAAGAAAGGAAGAAATGGAAACAGAGTTCTTTAGATGGGACATCTATGCCTTGAAGTACAAAGGTAAGTAATTATTGCAGAAAGAGACTAACATGTGAAGTCAGAAACTGGTAACAACAGCAGTGTTTTACATGTTCTCAATAATGTAGCTGTAGTTTCTCAGGATATTTAGAATTATTTTATTGGGGATAGATGGTGTCTGTTAAGGTATTATTGGTTTGGGGAATATTAACACTTAGTCCTAAATTTAGATAAAATATATTAGTTGAAAGAAGTGACCAAAAAGAATTACAATCAGTGCAGAAATGTTCTGCTGAGGTCTTCAGAGAAAGCCTTCAACAATTAGTGATTTTGCCTAAGTAGTACTAGCTCTGACTTGGTTGTCTTGCTCAGTACTGGTGAGAGCGTGTGCTTTTACAGAAATGCTGACAAACAGCAATGTAGTCCTTCTGCAGCTGGCTGAAGTGAAACTCCCATAAATTTTTATTTCATAACCTCTCAGATTTAAGCAGTTATTATCACCCTAGAGATTCACACCAAAGGTAGGGGCAGAGAATCTGTACTGCACATTTATTTCTTACATAGTAACACACATCTTAACAGCTACATTTTTCCTGGTTTAGTTTTGATTTAATTGGACTTGAATATGCTACTTATTAATATCATATGCATCTTTTTAAATTTTCAAATCAACACAGTGAGATATGAAAAATCTCAGGATAAGGAAGACTGAGCAGCTGTAATTGAAGGTTTGCTGGGCCAGGAATGTAAGCCAAGATAGGCAAATGACCAAACCAGGATTTCTGCTATGACATTCATTACTTTGCTTAGAAATCATGCTATTGAAGAGCTGTAGGGGCTCATAGTTCCGTGTACTTGTCATCAACACTGAGATGAGGTAAACATCTGGCACTGTTTTTAAACTAGATCCTCATTTCTCAGGACGCCCCGAAACTGATTCAACTTGCCAATGAGTTATAAACTCTAGTTTGTAACATATCACATTACTACTTTGGAAAGTTTATAAAACATATTTTTGCTGGAAAAGAGATTTAATGAGAGATTTCATTCAAGTATAAAAGTAACTAATTTTTATTAAGATCAGTTTTAGATAGACAAAATATCTGAGGCTATGGGATATAATTTTAAATTGTTATAGTACATTTGAGGAACATTGTCTGAGAAAAATAACATTGAAACAGAAACTGAATATTTAATTCTCAAAATATTTGAAATGAAATAACTTCACTTACTATTCTTGATCCTGCTTCAAGAAAGGAGTAAAAAGCAATAGCGAGGCTTCCCTGTCTTCATGGGATGAAAGCATAATGATGAATAAAAGAGAAGAGAACGCTGCAGAGAGGAATGTGAAAAAATGTGGCAAACTAAAAAATATGGAAAATCAAAGGAAGATAAAGAGAAAAATACAGGTAAAACAGAGCAGAGAGAAAAACACAGGTGGCAGTTAGGGAACAACCATGAGAGGGAAAAGAGAAAAGGAAACGGGTAGAGAAAATAAGCCAACTCAAATACAAAAGTGTAACTTAAGAAAAAGTACAGAAATTAGATATTTGCTGAGAAGGGAGACAAAGATAAAAGAAATACCTGTATTATAAAGGAGCCCTGAAGAAATAGAAAGAAACATGCGAGAATGAGTGGCTGTGAATGGGGAACAAAACTGCAAATGCCCACTCCGTGAATTTCTAACACCCTGCCCTAAGCATGAAGAGCACAGAGTGCCTCCCATACAGCCCTCAGGTGAAGTGTGTGCCAGCACCACCATGCACCGCTCTGCGCCTGCTGCCCTGCTCCTGCACTGCCAGCATCGCATGGAACAGGGATTAACATAGTTAGAAAGAAAACTTGTTTGCAGACATGTCTGTGCTTTTATTTTGCAGGTACTTACTTCATCTTCCTTGAGAAATGTCCATTCTATGAACATGTATGTACACGGGCATGATATGAGAACCTTAGATGCCAGAAAGAAGCTAGAGAGGGAAGCACACACGGCAAGACAGTGCATCAAAAATGGTAGATTGGAACAAGTGCCATGTAATAAAGAGTCAGGAGGAGAATAGAAATGGATAAAGGGGCGCGAAACCCAAAATGCACAGGGATGACCCTGCAACATCTCTGCTTTTACACACTTATTTTGTGACCAATATGCACCTTTAATTTCTGGAAAAATGAGAAATAACCAAGTGCATAATAAATGTGAAAAATTCACACAACTTAAGAGTAAGTAGAGATTCCTAATTTTGTTCTTTAATAAATTTTATGTGTGAGAGTGACAAATATTAAGGACCACAAATGGTTAGGTGCAAGAGAAAAAGGAAAGAAAGGAAGAAAGAAAAAAAGAAAAAAAGAAAGAAAGAAAAAAAGAAAGTCCAATTCTGATGGTGCAATATGTAGATTTTTTTGTACATTACTTTTGCTTAGGATACAGTGTCCTCTTGCATATGTGTGCATATGTGCACATGTGCTCATAATGTGTTTTATATGTACATACATGTACATATATGTTATGCAATATACTTTTTTGTATTTCTAAATTTTAACCATACATGAAAATCTGTGTTATTAATTAATCTATTAGGATTATATGTACAAAGGCAAATCTTTTGTTGTCTCAATTAGAAATACTATTGTAAATACTTTCTTTGTTTTCTTAATTTGGGACTTTGCTGATACTTTTTCCTGCATTTCTGCTCCTTCAATTTGTGTCTCCTTTTAGTCAATGTTAACTTCTTTTTCATGATTTCACAATTTTAAAACTTGTTCTGTGCAATTCAAAGTTTGCAAAATATTGCTCTCTATGGAACAGATTGTAGTAATTCTTCCTACCTCAAAAATAATTCAGCTTTAAAATTTTTCAACTCAACCATAAATCCTTCTGAATATGTACTAGCAGCATATATATTTTATTTATGCATTTCATATTCAATTTTATCACAATTTTATATAAACTATAAATCTCAAAAGCAGAGCTTCAAAAAATAAACAATATTTGTAAAAATTCTACTTTATTATTTTCATGTCCATAAATTCATGTTCAGCCCCTGTGGTTGATACATTCTCAGTTCTGAGATCACTATAGAAAGTAGAGGTAAGATAAGAAGATCTTCTTTCTTTCAAAATGACCAAGAGTCTTTCTTAGACCAGGTTGATGACCTGATGTTCTACAAAGAAAATAATACATTTCCAGAAAGTATAGTTTTTATTTTTAGTTTTTCAGGTGAACATTCCTGAGGTATAATTTACATGTAATAAATATGTATCAGTTGATATACAGTTCAATAATTTTGGTAAATAAATAGACATGTTAAACCACAATAAAATATTGCACATTTTTGTCACTTCAACAAGCTCTGTTACTGTTCTTTGCTATCAATCTTCAACCCATCTGAGGAGTTGCATAGCTGGGGGAAAGCTTTTTCTCAGTAGTACATATTTTCATAGCCATGAAATTCAGGAATAAATTGAGGGCATTCACATCCTGGTTCATGTGAGAGAATAGCTGAATAAAGTACAGGATCCAAGCAGAGGACAAAGTGTAGTTCGGGACCAAGCTTTTTGCAGTTATGAAATGTAGACTCATAACAAATAGAAGAGATGTCTTAAATTATGGAAAAAGTTACTGTAATAGAGATGTGATACATTTGCTTTTAGCTGAAGAACTATGATTTTGATATAAGAGATGGAAATGAACTCTCTGATCTCTGACATGCTGTAGGGACAGGAGATGCAGAGAGAAAACAGCACGGTGGTGACAGAATTCATTCTCCTTGGTCTGACTCAGTCTCAAGAGATTCAGCTCTTGGTCTTTGTGCTGATCTCAGCTTTTTACCTCATCATCCTCCCTGGAAATTTCTTCATCATCCTCACCATCAGATCGGACCCTGGGCTCACAGCCCCCCTCTATTTCTTCCTGGGCAACTTGGCCTTCCTGGATGCCTCCTACTCCTTCATTGTGGCTCCCAGAATGCTGGTGGACTTCCTGTCTCAGAAGAAGGTCATCTCCTACAGAGGTTGCATCACACAGTTGTTTTTCTTGCACTTCCTTGGAGGAGGGGAGGGCTTACTCCTTGTTGTGATGGCCTTTGACCGCTACATCGCCATCTGCCGGCCTTTACACTATTCAACTGTCATGAGCCCTAAAACCTGCTATGTAATGGTGCTGGCTCTGTGGCTTGGGGGCTTTGTGCATTCCATTATTCAGGTGGCCCTCATACTGCGTTTGCCTTTCTGTGGGCCAAACCAGCTGGACAACTTCTTCTGTGATGTGACGCAGGTCATCAAACTGGCCTGTACGGACACCTTTGTGGTAGAGCTGCTGATGGTCTTCAACAGTGGCCTAATGACCCTGCTGTGCTTCCTAGGGCTTCTGGCCTCCTATACTGTCATCTTTTGTCATGTTTATAGGTCTTCCTCTGAGGGGAAGAACAAGGCCTTGTCTACGTGTACCACTCACATTATCATTATACTTCTTATGTTTGGACCTGCAATTTTCATCTATACTCGCCCATTCAGGGCCTTAGCAGTTGATAAAGTGGTTTCTTTCTTCCACACAGTCATCTTTCCACTGATGAATCCTGTGATTTATACCCTTCGAAACAAGGAAGTAAAAAGTTCCATGAAAAAGTTACTGATTCGGCATACAGCTTGTTAATGAATTCTACAATGAAAAGTTAGAACAAGTGAGTTCTGGGGTGGAATTCATTTATTCATTTAACAAATGCTGTTTCTTCATTGAGCGCTTCTCATTTTTTAATGCTATCATAGGCAGTGAGGGGAGAGTTATGCAATGAAGAAGATAAACTTGGTATATTTAAAGAACATAAAGGGAAGCCCAGAGCAGTTGAAGTACAATGAGTAAGTAGAGGAGGCCTAAGGGTGATATTTTATGCAACAGTAAGGGTCAAATCACTAAAGTCCCTTATGCTAAGATAAAGAGATTCATTATATCTTAATTTTAGTAAAAATCCACTTTAATATTTTAAACAAGAGAGTAACATCTACAGTACTTTTCTCTATGTGTTAGAGACACATCATCAAGACTAATGAACTGCAGTTCATGGACCAATCTGCTCTGAGACAATGAGAACAAATGACACAGGGAGTTACTTTCTTGATGTCTCTGGCTCTACACAGCATGTAGCCTAAAAATCTAGCAATTGTTCTCAACTTGATTCTTGTCTGTCCACCCCTAGATACTATAAATAAATTCCTATATTTCTTTAGTACATTTTTCTTGTGTCCAGCTTTGCCATTCTAATTCAACCCTTCTTATCATCTAGCATGGCAGAAAGCTCTAATTTCAAAAGTTTTTTTACCCCCTGGCACTATAAAATGAATATTTACATAGTCTTCCTTAAAACAAATTTCTCCTTTGCCCCCAAATTTTTTTTTTTTTTTTTTGTTTTTCTCCGGTACCGGAACTGAACTCACGACCTTGCACTTGCCAGGCAAGCGCTTTTGCCGCTGAGCTAAATCCCCAGACCCACCCCCAAATTTTTAAATGTTTCTCCTTCAAATATACTAACCTGTAATATTATCACCTAATATTAATATTTCACCTTCATCACCACCACTGCTTTCCAAGCAAAATTCTTTCTAGCTAATCTAGACTATGTGCAGGTCCTGGTACACATGGTAAACTTGCTTGTCAGTGTACCTTTGATCCCGCCTTCCAATTAGAGCTCTTTTCTACATCTCCATTGTGTCAGTTTTCTTCTCCCAAGAATTTTTCTACCTTTGTAGACAAAGATCAAGTCATATTTTGACATCAAATTAGTTCCACATACTTTTGTTAGGCACATATGGAATAGAATCTTAGCCCCTCAGACTTTTACTTCTTGCATTACTTAGAAGAATAGTGAAGACATGTTCTTATAATGGAGCAAGATGAACAAGTAACACTTCATACACAGAGATACAAAGATCATGTGAAGAAAGAGATGTGGATGGGAGAATGTTTATCTGAATCATGCCATCTAGACTGATCTTTTTCTCTGTGTGGTCACACAGCCCCTGGGAAGTAGTGCTCCGTAGTGTTCTAGGGTTCTCATGGCAGCTACTAGATTGCTCCTTTAAATTTGAACAATATCTTCGCTTTACTTCCCCCCTCCACCTGTGTCCACGGACTTGTCCACAAGTGCATCATTACAATTTCCAAATGAGAATTGTAGAGCACATTCAATGTTCCTTCACATCAAAGAAAAACTCAAGACTGCCTCTGACTTCTTGTATCACCTTTCTGTGGGTCTTTTGATAGGAAACTTAGATCTTACACTTTTGTACATTATCAACTTTTTCCGAATTATATAGGTATATTCCCTCACTCTGGCTTAATCAGTCATGCATACACTTTTGTTTTAAAGATCCTAGTCCATGGTTTGTCCAGCTACTTGCTACTTCTCCTAGTCACTTGTTTATGCCTTATTACCACTGAGTGGCAGGGTTTTGGGGACATTCCACAGACTCTGCCCCCTTACCCTGACAGAATGACTTTGACACCCCTATGGTTTACTAGGGCTCTTTTCCTAGAAGATCACTTCCTTTTCTTCCAGAGCCTAGTCCTCATTTGTCCTCCACAGCACAATGGAGCAGGCTCTTAACAGAAAACACTTATTTATGAGAAACTGCACCCATTCTCCCTCCACAAAAAGAAGGCACAAAGTAAAAGCACAACTTTGGAGAATTATATCTTTGAACTATTTCTAATGGAGATGAATATCTGCAAATATATCTGAGCCTTTTCCTGTTGCTTGTGTGGTGAAGGTAATACTGATTTTTGGTAATGAAAAAATTCTGGCTATCGAGTTAAACATTATGGAGCCTAACCTACATTTTTCAAAGAAACACTGTTCTCTCCAAGGACAGTAGTATTAGTGGTTCCAAAAAAATGGCATATTATTGAATGGAATGGATTAAGTGGACTGAAATGCTATATTTAATGTCTCCAAAAGCAGAGCCAAATTTTATGCTAACTAAAAGTCCAGAAACAACAGAATAGCTTTATGACTACATTTATGTGAAGTTAATATTATGCAGTACTTATCTGTGATGATGGGAAACGGCAGTGCCTGAATCTCTTGCAGAATACATGCAGAAGAGGCATGAAGAAATTTTTGGGTGATGAGAATAGTCTATGTAAGGGGTGGGGTGCGTGTCTGTAATGCCACAACTCTGAGAGGGTGTTGTGTGATGATAACAAGTTTCAGCTCAGCCTGGGTAACAGCAAGATCTTGGGTGGTAAATCAAAATAACACAACAAAAGAACAAAGCTAGGGAACAAATCAGTGCAAAAGGCCCTGGGTTCAAATCCCAGTACTGAAAAAATATTAGTTTATGTAACATTTCACATATGAGTTATACACATTTCTTAAAAGTCTATCAAGTATTAGGAAGGATGAAGAGAAGAGGGAATTTCCAGAACTTTTGGTGACAATGAAAAATGGTACAGCTACTGTGGAAAACAGGGCAGAAGTTGCTCAAAAAATGAAAAATAAATTTACTATATGATCTGGCAAGCTAACTTTTTGGTATATATCTAAAGGAAATGGAATTAGCATCTCTAAGAACTATCAATATGATTGCGTTCATTACAGCATTACTCAGAATACCCCCGATGTGGAAAGAATTTAAGTGTCCACTGACATGTGAGTGGTTAATGAAAATGTCAGAAGAAGAAGGAAATCTTGTCATTGTGACAGCACAGATGAACCTGTGAAACATTGTTAAATGAAATAGCCAATCACAGACATAGAAAAAGAAATACTTTATGATAGTACTTATATGTGGAATCTAAAAAAGTGGACCTCATAGAAGCAGTACATAACAATGATCAGAGGCAAGGGGCTAGGGGGAAATGGGAGATGTTGGCTAAAGTTTACAAACTTCCAGTTATAAGATGACAAATTTTTGAGGTTCTAATGTGTAGCACAGTGACAGTAGTAAATAATGCAGTATTGTTTACTTGACATTTGATGACAGAGTAGATCTTGTGTGTCCTCCCTCTCCACCCTTCCCCCTGCACAGTGGTAGCTATGTGAAGTGAAGGTTTATTTGGTTGTGGTATACATACATTTTATGCTTTGAGCATACACAGTATTTATCAAATAAATATTTAAGGTGTATCAAATGACCTTTAAGTACACAGTTACTGTATGTAAATTATTCTTCAATCATCCACAGGTTATTTTTGATATTATTTTATTGACATAATCCAGCTGTGCGGGGTCCAAGAAGCACAAGAACAGACTGACACGGGTTGAGAGGGCTTCAGAGAGTCGGAGCTCTGAGCAAAGCTTTATTGTACAGCAGTAGTTTTAAAGGCAGTTTTCAGCAAAGCATCAGACCATACCACATGACCTTCTGTTAATTAGTTGGCATAGTAACTTTATCAGAAAGTGGTTGGGTCATGGCCACCCTGCAGGCAAGAAGAGGGAACACAATAATTTCCCATAACCTAAGTTTAGGTAGAGCAGAGAACAAACAACTCTTGGCTTATGTCTTAGACTGCTCGGGCCTCCACCTGGTGTTTTCATGTCCTTATCATAGCCAAAGGGAGGGGCGCGGCCAGCCCAGGAGAGCAAGAGTTTTCTCTCAGCTCTGCATACTTGTTGATGCCAAATGAGTCTCTGTGCCTACAACAATTTTATCATTTAAAAAATTAATAATTTATTTTGTATTTTTAGTACATAAAAAATAATAGATTTCATGTATTTACCCATGCCTTATAACTTTGATAAACTCATCTTATTTTTGACTTCTTTGGTTTTTATTTCTTTACAAATTTTTAATTGACAATATATGCATATATTTATATGGTACATTATGATAATTCAATACATATGGACAACAGTAATGATCAAATTAGGTAGTTAGCATTTCCATCAGTTCAAGCACTTATATACTACTACTGAAAAATTTCAGGCTCTTCCAGTTATTTTAGTTAAAATCACTTTTTCACAGGCAATGACACGGTTCACCTTTCTTGTTGTTTTTTTTTTTGGTTTTTCTCTGGTACCGGGAACCGAACTCACGACCTTGCGCTTGCCAGGCAGGCGCTCTGCCGCTGAGCTAAATCCCCAGCCCCACGGTTCACCTTTCCTTCAAACCACAGGCCCTCCATTCTCTGTGTATAATGCTGGATGAAACAATGAGAGTAGGCATTTGGGTGTTGTTCTCCATCTTAGAGGGAAAGGGTGATATATTAGTTGTAAACATTTTCCACATTCATTTATAAGACTGAAGACATTTTTTCTGCTCCAGTTTTCTGTGAGATCTTTTTATTTGTTTATTTTGTTTTAATCATAAGTGAATATTTTATTTTTGTCAACTCTTTATTGTAGATATCCTGAAATGATCATATAGTTTTTCCTCTCTGGTTTGTTTATAAGGTGATTACATTGATTATCTATTTGTTTCTTCTTTTTAAAAATATTTTATTTTAAAATTTTATTTGTGCATATTTGCAGTATACAATAACTACAGTCCTTGTGGGGAGATGCACATAACACATCTCAATGTTTTTATTTCCCCTTACACTCCCCTCCCATCCTTCCCTCTCTCCTACATCTCTTGGTCCCCTTCTCTTTTGCAAAAGATCTGACTTCTTGTTTTTTTATTATCTATCTTATATTTTGCTCTTTAACTTGCTTATACTTTGGGTTTCTTGTTATGGCTATATCTAGATGTCCCGCAAAGCCCTGTGCACTTTTAAATGGGGTTTTTCAGAGATAACTGAGTTTAGAGCACAGGATTGATTTGTAGTGCAATGCTGGAGTTAAGGGTGTTTGGATTACGGGTGTGACTACTATGCCTGCCCTAGGGTGGGTAGCCTGCATACAAGGAAAGAGACAGAAAAAGGCCTCTCTCTCTCCTTCCCTCCCTCCCTCTCATTGCTTTCGGTATCTTGTCTCACCATGAATGGTTGCCCCTATGCCATACAACCCTACCTTACATCCAGTCTCTAAGCTAAATAAACTTTTCCTCCTTTAAATCTGGGTGTTGGGTATTTTGTCCCAGTAATGAGAAAGGTAACTAAGACCCTCATATAAGAGAAATCATGTCATGTTTAAGTCATATATCTGATATATTTCACTTAATATTATGGTCTCCGGGTGCATACATTTTCTAAATGACTCAAATTTATCTCTTTTTATGGCAGGGTAGAGCTCCATTGTGCATAAATACTCCATTTTTAAAATCTCTTCACTTGTCGATGCACGTATAGACCATGTGCAAGATTTTGCTATTTATGAATTGTGCTACTAGAAATATGAATATGCATGCATTGTAATATGATGCTTTTAATTCTTTTGGAAAGATATCTAGAAGAGGAATAACAGGGTCCAGTGAAATTTCTACTTTTAGCTTTTCTGAGGAATCTCCACACTGATTTCCATAGTTGTGTTAGTTCATATTCCCACCAACAATGTTAAGTTCTAAATCTATTTAGTAATAAAGCTTTCTGGAAGAGTTAGTAGTCTTAATTTTGAGGATTAGCATAGATCTTCAGTATACTCTTAGTTTGTACTTTTGTGGTGACTGTTAAGAGATGAAAGAGGTCCTGGGTTATGCTTGTAATTATGAAAAACACACTTTAAAAAGGCTTTGGTGACAAGACTCCAAGCTACGCTAATGCATTACCAGTACACCTAAGTGCTTATCTGACTTCCTTCTTTTTTTCTGTT
>NW_004955550.1:558168-568531 GCF_000276665.1 Chinchilla lanigera | reverse complement strand
AGCCCTCTGTTTTCTTTTATGTGACTTTGTCACTGAACTTTTCTTTGGCTATGTGGATTTGTGGGCTATTCACTCCTGTAGACTAGTATCTTTCACTTTTAAAAAATTTATGTATTTGTCTTCCCAAGTATGTCTCTTCTATTCTGTCCTTTCTCTCTTCTTTTGGTGTGTTTTGATTGTTCCAAATTTTCTCTACTTCTTTCTTTTCCTTCCGATTTTTCTGTTTTTCTCCTCTATATACATCTTTGAGTGGAAAATAAATTGGAACAGATGCATATTTTATTTTGAATCTTACTTATTTCACAAAACTAATTCTCTCATTTCAATTTATTTCAATGTAAAGTGAATCATAAGTTCAGTTTTCCCTTCAAAACAAAAATTAAAAATACATAAAAATAAAAGTAAGTCACATTTAATTTCTTTGATCTAAGTGAAGTTTTCTTTTATCAATAGCTTTTAGTGGAAAAATGTTCTGAATTCTTATTTTAATTGAGCATAATAATAGTGAATAAGCTATAAATATTGGGTCCATGATACATTCCTTCATATCCTATTAAGGGGGTCACCTTCTTCTGATAAACTGGTATATTTCACACAAAAAAGTTATTTTCTCTAAGAAGAGTTATGCTTTTCAAGTCTTCATGAGTTTTTAAAATATTCTCTGGCTATGGCCTTATTAATAGCAATATATTTCATCTGAGACAGAAAATCATTTTTGGTACAAAATCTAAAGGGTTGCCCAAAATTTCAAAACAGAATTATACAATATTTTAATAATACTTCAAAATAAAAATTAATTTTAAAATCTCTATGAACAAAATACCAATTTTAAACAAAAGTAGTATTGATGTCAAGCTGGGCCATATTAGAAACCAAAGCAACAAGAAAAATCAATAATATGGGAGAAATCTTTATTGAAAAGTTTGATAGTCTGTTCACAGTTTTTCATCTAGCCCAGCTTGACATATATCAACAATGTATTATCATTTATTTAACCATTTTCTGTATTCTAACTTATAAATTAACTTCTCTCAACCTTCTATTTTCTCTTGAATGATAAGTATTCTTCCAAACAATGTTTCATCTTAGTCAGTGATGGAATCTTAGTTTTAGAACTCAGCACTTACTCAGTGTGTTATTATGTAACATATTTTAAAAAAATATTTAGTTCTTTCAAAGCTCTGTTATTTTCCTTTGCCTAATGTTGATAACTAATTTAATCTAATAACTCCCTTTGGATGCATTCAGTTAATTGAGGTCCTCTCAAATCCCACTAGTATTTTCTTCAAAGCAACATAAGTAGGAAAGATTTAAAACTCTTAAGATTTCCTATGTGACAGCAAATATGTATAAGCAATGTCAAGAGTGGTCATTCAATACTTTAAGAGTGGGAGGGAAGCGACTTTCTGAAAACATCCCAAGATCCTTGGATGCCCACATTTCTGGAGAATCTTCATATTTGCAAGGAAAGGAAGCAAACATATTGCAACTGTCCTAATTTATCTGTTGTCTTGGACTTCAATAAACTAAGGGTCAGACTTTCTGATGGAATATCCAAAGGCTAAGGTCTAAGTTCAGCAGTGTAGTGCTCTCCATCTGCTCCTTTTGAGAACTGTCAACTATTCTTAATGTTTAGGATTATTTTAATTGAAAACAAATCTTTACTTAAGTTATCATAAATGAAATTATTGATAGACCTGGGGAGCTGAGGTCTGGTGCTAAGGATCATACAAATGACTGAAATATGTTATTTTTCTTATAAGGTGTGGGAGAACAGGAAGGAATATGAAGGAAGGGTAAGCTAGGGGCTCCAGATAAAAACTTCGCAGATTTTATGATTTCAGAAAACAGACACAGACTCTTGACCTCTTCAATTCCATACTCAGCAGGTAGGAATGTTCCTTCTGTTGCCTGTTGTCCTATTGTTCATCCACAAATCCTTGAAAGAGAGGCAGTTCTGGAACTGAGACAAGCTTGTTGTGTAAACCACTGGTTGCACTGGCAATTTCTCTGAAAGATTTTACAGACCCTTCAGAACTTCTCTGTTAATTCTTCACATTTTCAACTACCATCCCCCCCAGGGTATTCCCAAAAACACCAAGAAAAAATGTAGTGGCACTGTGTCTATTCTGTAGAGTTACCTCTTAACATCTAAAGGTCTTCAAGAGTGACTTTGGCTCAAGGACACTTGAATGAGTTACACATTAATACTATTACAAATTCAGTTGATCCTTACTGAAAGAGTGAATACAGTAGTACTCTGATAAGAGAAATCCCAGGTTTCTGGTGGCTAAATGATTTCCCCAAAACTGCAGAGAAGGCGACTTCCTGAGCAGAGAAATGAAAAAGAGAGATAAAGGAGTCCAACAGTAGTAATCTTTCTTCACTGTTCCATTACCGAAAAACCCGGCATTCAGTGGAAATGTAGAAGTGACTTAATCTGCCCATTCCATTTCACTGATGGAGGTCTTTTGGCTAAATACCTATATACTTATTAGCTGTATGTATGTATTCCTTATGAGCATTATTCTTAATTGAATATGTGATCATGTTCTTTGGTCTGATTCACATGTTTTTAGGCTATTTTAAATAATTTTAAAATTAGCTTACAGGCTTCAATCAGTATGTGACAATTTCATTTGTCTTTTTTGTGATTTTTTTCAATATATTTATTTCAATATAGTTATTTTGTTAGGATGATATTAGTGAGATTTATTTTTCACAATAGGTATATTATGACATTAAAATTTAGTTTTACTTACAAGCAGAAAAGATATATAAGGGAATGCAAAACACTGAGATATTCAGATTTTATAAATTGTAAGAATATACCATTTAAAAATAAATGGTTAGTAAGGAAGGATGAGTTACCTTAATTTCAGAGTGAAAGAATATGGGTAAATTTTAGGGGAAAAAGAAAATAATGAAGAAGAACAAGCAGTAAAGAAGCAAAATAAATAGGGAGCGAAAGGAAATGAGGGAGGAGGAGGGGAAAGGCAATAAACCAACAAGGGAAAAGAAAGTTAGAAAAATAAATTAAGCAAATAAATGATAAACAAAGTGTTCATTAGTACCAAGGAAGAGAAAGACAAGTGGGAAGATGAGGAAGGAGGTGGAGGAAACATCTCAGCGACCAGTGAGCAGGCCCACAGTTCTCTTCACCGGCTTGCGGGGCGGGCCTGACCCAGCGTGGGTGCCAGGCGTGCCGACAGTTGCCTGTTTCAGTTCTCAGGACACATAAGGCAGACGACTTCAATGTTTCTTAAATATGTATCTCGAGATACAAGTATATAATTTTGTGGGGTTTTTTCTTTTCTATTTCTCTCCTCTTTGCCCTTCTCTTTCTTTTCTAAGTATTGCCCCAGCAGCATTTTCTTGTTTTTGCTTTTTCTCTGTGTTATTTTTGCATGCTAGAAATGGAACTGAGGGCTTCCTGCATGCCAGGCAGAGTCTCTACCACCAAGCTGTGTCCCCAGCACCTTGGCAGCATTTTCTGTCAAAGATTTATCTCCTGTCATATGCTAGTGACTTTCAAACTTTGAAAAACCATTTATTTATAAAATAAAAAAAATTGAGCATATATCTTAAGCATAGTGGACATGTACCACTGTGGTGATATGCTTTATATAATAAGCACTAAGAAGTAAATTTTTAAAATTATTTCAGTGATGTTACATGTTATTTGTTTTTACATATAATACTGTATATATTTATATATATTATGTAATGATATATACAAAATTGTATGTACACTACTATTTAATTCTAACACCTCCAGTACATCACCATATACATCTTTTGGAATGAACATACTCCACTAAACTGAGTAAGTTTTAAGTCTGAATCTTACCCACAATGGGTGGCTTTCTAAATTTATATAGGCTGAATTTCTAATTCTAAACCCAATACAGATATTGATGTAGGCTAGCAATATTACTTTTAATTATTCAAGTACAGGGAAAAGCACATCCATTGATTAAAGCTGTGACTAAAATTGTCTTTATTTAAACTGAACAGGATACATGCACATTCTTCTACTATTTGTCAATTAGAGCAAAAACTAAAAGCCACTCTGCTTAAGTAGCATAATCATAAACGTTTTGTTTTCTCATCTTTGGAATGAAAGACTTGAATTACAGTATTTTGTGATTGCTGTTCTACACTATGATTTTGTGAATTGAGATAGTTACATGATTATTAATAAAATTAATGTCTGGTAGAGATAAAGAGGTGGGTTGTAAATATATAAGTATTTCAGATTTGAACAATGCTCATTAAGGTGCAAAAGCAAGATGTGGTGTGGCCGCAAGAGCAGTGTAAACCAGAGTTATAGAACGGGTGCTCTCTCTAAGGTGAAAAGTAAAGTTATTATTTGAGATTGTAGTGAACAGTGTTAGTCAGAGCATACTAGGACACCAGACTAGAGAGAGAAGATAAGATGCAAATTAATGAGAAAAGACAGAAGGCAAGGGAGTAAGTTACCAGCAATAAAGTGGCAACTCCACAGAAACTGAAGGAAGGAACTACCTAGTAAAAATTTTGTGCCATATAGACAAGGATGGAAAAGAATAATCACATGAGAAAATCTTAGCTTCATGCAAAATGCATTTCCAAGAACTCAGAGATCTTGACATCTGAAGTTGTGTTATACCTTGATGACATTTTTCATATGACATAAGAAGGTAGAAATCACAAAGTAGAGGATGCCAAATCTTTAAAGTGGAGAAAAATTCTGACAAGCACTTGGTTGAAGGAACGAGGTTTTTTGCTTTGAAAGCAGTATTTGTCCTTATTTGCTGTTTTAAATTTGGACATATGAAGGGAATGGAGATTACCCAGAAGATTGGAGAGGGTTGAAAATGTTTTAGCTGAAATAAGAATCTGTCAAAATTTTTTAGCTGGAGGAAATCTAGCATCCAGACGGGATACATGGTAGTCACAGGAAACTGTTCTCTGGTGTCCTGCAGGTGCAGTTGATGGAGAGCCAGAACAGCTCAGTGGTGACAGAATTCATTCTCCTTGGTCTGACTCAGTCTCAAGAGATTCAGCTCTTGGTCTTTGTGCTGATCTCAGCTTTTTACCTCATCATCCTCCCCGGAAATTTCTTCATCATCCTCACCATCAGATCGGACCCTGGGCTCACAGCCCCCCTCTATTTCTTCCTGGGCAACTTGGCCTTCCTGGATGCCTCCTACTCCTTCATTGTGGCTCCCAGAATGCTGGTGGACTTCCTGTCTCAGAAGAAGGTCATCTCCTACAGAGGTTGCATCACCCAGTTGTTTTTCTTGCACTTCCTTGGAGGAGGGGAGGGCTTACTCCTTGTTGTGATGGCCTTTGACCGCTACATCGCCATCTGCCGGCCTTTACACTATTCAACTGTCATGAGCCCTAAAACCTGCTATGTAATGGTGCTGGCTCTGTGGCTTGGGGGCTTTGTGCACTCCATTATTCAGGTGGCCCTCATACTGCGTTTGCCTTTCTGTGGGCCAAACCAGCTGGACAACTTCTTCTGTGATGTGCCGCAGGTCATCAAACTGGCCTGTACCGACACCTTTGTGGTAGAGCTGCTGATGGTCTTCAACAGTGGCCTAATGACCCTGCTGTGCTTCCTAGGGCTTCTGGCCTCCTATGCTGTCATTCTATGCCGCATACGTGGATCTTCTTCTGAGGGGAAGAACAAGGCCATGTCCACGTGCACCACCCATATCATAGTTATATTCCTCATGTTTGGACCTGGCATCTTCATCTACACTCGCCCGTTCAGGGCTTTTCCTGCTGACAAGGTGGTTTCTCTCTTCCACACAGTCATCTTTCCTTTGTTGAATCCTGTGATTTATACCCTTCGAAATCAGGAAGTAAAAGCTTCCATGAAGAAATTGTTTAGTCAGCACCCAGGCTGAGAAAGGGGGAAATGGAATAGGAAAATCAGGGCTATGGAACAGCATCTGAAATCAATTCATTCATTTGCAAAATACTGCATTTATTGAGTGCCTCCCAAGAGTCAGGTGTATTCTAGACAACAAAGAAAGAATTATCAGTAAGGCAGATAAAGTTATTGTTATCATGTTCTTCATCTAGAGTAAATAGATTGCTATTAAGATAGAAAATTAACAGCATGGTTTCAGGTGAACAGTTTCCTGGGAAAACTAAAAGGCAAAGTGAAGCAATAGATTATGCCTCTAAGTTGTGAGTAATTAATTCATTTTTCATTTTCAAACAATGTTTCCTTGGGACCTAACATTTTGGTTAAATCAGGTAAACTGAAATAACTAAACCATGCAAGCCTCTGGGACAACAACCTAGACAAATGGAGCAGGTAATGAGAAAAGTTGAAGATGATAATAAAGTTGGTACATTTGAGGGACACAGCAAAGTTGAAGCTGGCTTGAATATAGCATTTATTATTGTACATCAATGTGAAAATGATTAAAGTTGGAAATACTGCTATGTCTAAATAATATGTAGTCTACAAAGTGAATAGAAAAACTTTTTACTATAATTGCAGTAGGAAGCTATTTTAAGTCTTTAGGCAACAGAATGAGTTTTCTTCTGCAGGTTTCCAGTGACTTAGGGCTATAAATTCAAGATTATGAGCCGATATCACAGAGTTGGAAAGTAATTAGGAAAATATATTTTAAAAGAAAGTAAATTTCTATATTTTGTTCCACAAGACAGAAGAAGGTACAAGCTTATTATTTTCATTAAAACAGAATCATAAAAATATTTTCTTTTCTATTTTCTGTAGAGTTGCATGTCTACTCCTTGAAACATTTTTTATGACTTGTAGGTATTTACTGGATCCTCAGGTGATTTCTCCTTGGTGTAATGATGATAGTTCATTGCCAGACCAATCAAGATGCTATGTCAGATAGCAGAAACCATGCTCATTATTTTAAATAAAATATAACTTATTATGGATAAATCGTTGGTCACAAAAGAGTTGGGAAGTCTGGAAGAGCAGACTATGGCTGGGCATTGAAAGATAACTTTCTAAAATGCAAAAGGGACCTAGGTTGTCACTGGGGTGGTCTTTGCTACAATCTTACCCATCTCCCACCTGAAGAATACCAACAATCTAGCCTGGACTCAAGATGATCCAGAGCCACTGTGGACCTGTCATATCTGCCCTAGTGAAACAGAAGCCTGTTCTACTGCTGCTTCTGTAGTTAACTAGTTCCATTTCAGTCTTGTCTAAGTATATTGAAGAGGCAGTGTTCAAAATACATGTGGAAATGCAAGAGAATCTAGCATTGGTTAAAAAAACTTTTATTCTTAATATTCTTAATATCAAATATTTATGGATATAAATCAGGTACATGAGAAAAATATTCAAACTCTCAGTCTTCAAGTAACTCTTCCCCATTCTTACTCTCAGTTTATCTTCTTGGTTCCTGTTTTACTGAGAAAAGGAGAAGAGGAGCCTTCAAGACTCTACCACAGTATTTCCCTATTTACTTGTGTCTGTGACCAAGTTCCCTTTGTGTCTCCTGAAACTGGGAGACCTGATAACACACCTACACTAGCCCTCCTTGACCTGTGCACCGGCCACCCTCTCCTCCTATTGAATACAACAGCTCTCATAGTTCTCCTTCCTCTTTACTATGCCATTAACTTTATCCTCCCTCATTTTAATTTTCATCATTCTCTCTGGAAACATCTTCCCTTGATGTGGAGACACACTTCTTTTAAAACATGTTTTTCACTTTTCTCCTGTGAAATGTTACCCATTTTCCTCTGTTCTTGTACAGCAATTTCCTCAAGAGTTGTTCATACTTTTAAAAAGTTAGTTAACTTTTTTAGGAGAGTAATTTTAGGTTTACACAAAACACTAGGGAATAAATACAGAGTTCATTACACCGTCTCTTCTCAACCTGTGGGTACACACACACACACACACGCATACACACACACACACACACACACACAGATGTTTCCCTTAGTATGAATATCTTACATTAATGTAATATATTTGTTATCATTGATAAATATTGGTATTTTATTATTAAATAAAGCCTATAACTTACATTTGAGTACACATCTGTGTTTTGTAGTTTTATAGACTTATAAATGCTCATAATCTATTTTAACAAATACCTGTCAGTATTACAGTATGGCATAGAACAGTTTTCCCTAAGAAGTCCCTTTTCTCCACTTATTTACCCCTTTCTTCTCAGCTCCCTGTCCAATTCCTGGCACACACTGATCTTTGTACTATCTCTATAGTTTTATATTTTCCAGAATGCCCTGTAATTGGAAGCCCTGTGTCATGGAACCTTTCAGCTTGGAGTGTGTATTACGGCTCCAAATTGTGTCCTCCTCAGTTAACCCAGTGGTGCTGGCAAAACTGTTCCTGTGAATACACATGACAGCCAGTGGTCTTTATTCAGTTCTTATTATGTTTGCCCTTGAGGAGTGTTTGACACAGAGGATCACTCCCTCTTCTTTGAGTCACTGCCTTCCCAAGATTTTCCAATTTCCTAGATGCCCTTTCACCTAGTCAGCTACGTCCTCATTCTGCCTTGAGAATTTGTCCTTAGTTATCCAGCTGTCCAATTTTAAACTTCACCTGCACATTGACAGCCTCTGCACTCAGTCTTTCCTACCATCCACTGGTTAGTGAACCCGACCGTGTAAGTCCCCACGCAGTGCCACCTTTGCTTCTGCACGCAGCCTTCAGCATGACATCCACATCAACCTGATCATCACACCCTGTGTTCCCTGTTTCACAGCCTGATCTCAGCTGCTGTGACTCAGCTTTTCCAGTCTGCGGTCCAAGGCTGTGGGTTTGTATTCATGTTGGGCACATGCTTGGCACATTCCATCACTAATCCTGTTAATGTGTCTAAATAGCTCCGCCATAATATAATTGTTAATCATACAATTAGATTGTTTTTCTAATTTGCCATGTCTGCCCAAGCTACCACCACATTTTGCCCATATTAAGGCTATAGAATCTTTGCTGGTTTCTAATCCTATCAATTATAGTCTATTCACCAAGGAGTACCCAGAATTGTCCGGTTAAAATACATCATCTCATTCCTCTTGTTGAAATCCTCTTACTGAAAGAGCCAAAAACTTTGTTACTTATAAATGTTCACGTGATTCTCTCCCTATTTCCCCAGTCTCTGTCCCTTCCCTTTCTCTGACATCTCATTCTACTGTAACCATTTCACTCACTCTCTGCACCTCCACTAATGTTCAATGTCTTCAAATCTCTTGCTTCACAGAGGAAACATAGAAAACCTTATATAGTGTAGTCAAATTTTGGCAATTTAATATTTTTTAAATTTTAAAAAATAAAAGAAGAAAAACATATTGACAAACACACATTCATTTACAAAATAGCATAAGAGTAATATAAACAAAACAGAGTTACGAAGTGTAGGAAATTAACAATGGTTGTTGTATTATTTATTGATATCTTCAAAGTGATTTCTCAGGAAAACAAACAGACATAAAAGATTGATCAAACAAGTAATCATTAACTGTTCTTTCTGTAGACCAATAGATGACAGTAGTAAATGATATTTGCTATCCTGTATATACATATGTATACAATATCTCCTTCTTTCCCTTCTCTTGTCCCACACCCGAGTTTCCCCTTACTTTAGAACATTTTCTTTTCATTTCACAATGTCTATCATACCTCCTAGTTTTTATTCACTCTTTCAGGTCTTACAATAGTGAGACAAAATGATGCTTACATATGAAGCCCTGATTTATTTCACCTCTGAGTATGGTCTCTACTTGTGACCATTTACCTATAAAAGACTTGAGTTTATTCATCTTTATAGCTGAGTAATATTCCATTATATAAAAGTATCATGTTTTTTTATCCAAACCTCAATGGATGGACATTTGGGGTGCTTCCACAATTAAACAATTACACATTGTGCTGCTATGAACATGGGTGCACATATATCGCTGTGATATGATGTTTTTATTTTTATTGTTTTATTTTAAAAATAGATGGAGGAAAACATTAACAAACAGACAACCTTTTACAAAATAGCAAAAGAACAGTACACACAATACAGAGTTACAAACAAAGTGATAGGGGATTAACAATGCTTATTGTATTACATATTGATATCTTCAAAGTGATTTTTCATGAAAATAAATAGAGACATGCAATATTGATCAATCAAGGACTCATTAACAGTTTCTTTCAGGAAAGAAATAGAAGAGAGTAGATCAACTATGTTAAGTATCCTGTATATACGTACATACAAAATTTCACCTTCTTTCGTTTCTCTTTGCCCACACCCCAATTATCCTTTACCCTTGAGTGTTTTGCTATCATTTCACAATGTCTACCATAACCCCGAGTTTAAATTAACTCTTTCAGGTTTTACACTAGTGA
>NW_004955550.1:491618-554131 GCF_000276665.1 Chinchilla lanigera | reverse complement strand
ATCAATTTCATTTATTGTTTCAAAGAACCAACTCTTTGATTCATTTATTTCTTGGAGGGTTTTCTTTGTCTCAATTGCATTAATTTCTGCCCTAATCCTTATAATCTCCTCCCTCCTTTGGGCTTTCGGCCTGACTTGTTCTTCTTTTTCTAAAAGTTTAAGATGCAGCATTAGGCTACTTACTTGTTCTCTTTCTGTTTCCCTTATGTGTTAATTCACCGCTATAAATTTCCCTTTGAGGACTGCTTTCATTGCATCCCATGGATCCCAGTAAGTTGTATTTCCATTTTCATTTATTTGTAGGTATTTTTTAATTTCCTCTGTGACCCATTGGTTGTTCAGGAAGTTGTTGTTTAATTTCCAAGTGTTTATGGAGTTTTTGGAGTTCCTTTTGTCGCTAATTTCCAATTTCATTGCACTGTGATCAGATAATATGCACGGGATAATTTCAATTCTTTTGTGTTTTGGAAGGTATGCTCTATGGGGTAGGATGTGGTGTATTTTAGAGAAAGACCCATGTGCTGCTGGGAAACATCTGTATTCTGATGTTGTGGGGTGGAACACTCTGTGTACATCTACAGTATATCTATTATTTCTTTGTTGATTTTTTGTCCAGTTGACCTATCTCTTTGTGTCAATGCATTTTGAGGTCCCTTGTTACAATAGTGTTATTAATTATATTCGTTTTCATGCCTGTTAAGATCTGTCTTACATAACTTGGAGCTCTGATATTTGGTGCATACATGTTTATTATTGTTATCTCATCGTCTTGCAGTTTTCCCCTGCCTAATATGTAGTGATCATCTTTATCTCCTTTGATTGTTGTCGGTTTGAAGTTTCCATTGTCTGCAAATAGAATAGCTACACGTGCTTTTATCTGGGTTCCTGTTGCATGGAGGATTGTTTTATATCCTTTGACTTTTAGTCTGTGAATTTCCGTTTGAGTAAAACGTATTTCCTGTATGCAGCATATCATTGGATTTTGTTTTTAATCTACTCTGCCAGTCTGTTTCATTTGACTGGGGAACTGAGGCCACTTACATTTATGGTTATAACTGATATGTGTTGATTTATCATTGTCATGTTATTTACTTGCTTTAGTGTCCTACTTTTTCTACCTGTTTACTTGCTTACTTTTCTTGACATTTCATTTCTACAGTTGTTCCTGAAATTGTGGTCAGATTTTTCTCTGTCTAGAATATCTTTTAATATTCTGTTCTTTTGCTGGAAATTGGGGAACTTGACCGCTATATGTCTGGGTGTAGTTTTATTTTGGTTGCTGTTGGTTGGAGTTCTGTGTGCCTCATTTAACTGTAGATCAGGTTTTGTTTCCATACTTTGAAAATTTTATGCTCTTATTTCTGCAAATATTCTTTTCATGTCAGTTGTGTTGCCTACTGCTGTTTTATTTAGTTATTTTAGTCATACATCATTCCACTTTGCCTCCTCTTGCAGCTGTTGAATTGACTTTTCCTGGATCCTTGTTGATTTTATGAGATCCTTTCTTTCATGGTCGCTAGCTGACGTGCTGTCTTCAATGTCTGAATTTCTATCTTTTGCTTCATTCAAGCAGTTTTGGCAGCTTGGCAGCAAACATGGCAAAATGAAGGACTGAAACACAATCCCAGAACTCCACCCCACTCACAACAAGTCCAGGAGACATCAACATAGGAGAAATTGGTAACACATGCCTGAAATAGCTGAAATGATTGCAGTAGAAGTAAAGAAACAACTCCATAAGGCCATAGAAGAGATGAGATCAGAAATAATCTCTCAGGCAATAAATGCAATGACAATAATAATGAAGGCACTGCTCAACATGTCTGAAAAAGAAACATATAAGAAAATAGAATAACAAAGACAATGGACAGAAGCATTAAAGAAAAACTATAGAAAGGACTTAGAAAGCACGAACCAGATTCAAAGAGACTTCCAGGAAATTAACCTTCCATTGTGCATGCCAGTGAGAGCAGTCCCTGTGGGGCTTCTGAGTGAGTGCCTCCTGTCTGCTGTGGGTGCACAGAGGGCAGAGACTCAGAATGTAATTGATATGATGTTTTTAGATATGCTGGGAAAATACCCAGAAGGGGAATAGCTGGGTTGAATGGGACCTCTAGACCTAGTTTGCTGAGGAATCTCCAAGGTGATTTCCACAGTGGTTTCCCCAGTCTGCATTCCCACCAGCAGTGGAGAAGGGTTCCTATTTCTCCACAGCCTCATCAGCATTTGTTATTGGTTGATTTCTTAATGCAAACCATTCTTACTGGGGTGAGATACAATCTCGATGTTGTTTTAATTTGAATTTCTCAGATGACTAATGATGTTGAACATTTTCTCATATATTTTTTTGCCATTTGTATTTTTTCACTGAGAAGTGTGTGTTCATCTCAGCTACCTATTTTTGGATTGAGTCTTTGAATTTGGGGGCCCTGAGATTTTTTAATTCTTTATATGTTCTAGACAGATGACCTCTGTCCAAGGGACAGTCTGCTGAGATTTTTTTCCCCAATTTCCCAGTTTTCTTTTAACTCTGCTAGTGATTTCTATAGATGTTCAGAAACTTCTCAGTATGATAAGATCTCACTTGTTGATATTTTGAAGTATTTCATGGGTAGTTTGGTTTTTGTTCAAGAACTCTCTATCTACTCCTATGCCTTCAAAGTTTTTCCCTACTTTCTCTTCCAATAGATTTAGTGTTTCTTTTATAATATTGAGATCTGTGATCCATTTTGACTTGAGTTTCATGCATGGTGATAGACTTGTGTTTATTTTCAGTGTTTGGCAGGTGGCAAGCCAATTTTTCCAGCACCATTTATTAAAGAGGCTATCATTCTTCCAGTGAGTTTGATTGGCCCCTTTATCAAAGATTAGATGACTGAGTGTTTTTGTGGTTGTCTGTGTCCTCCAGTCTGTTCCATTGATCTTTCAGTCTGTTTTATAGCCAGCACCATGTTGATTTCATTACAGTAGCTTTGTAGTATAATTTCAGGTCAGGGATTGTGATTCCACCTGACTTGTCCTTGTTGCCCAGGATTGCTTTTGCCATTCTGGATCTCTTCTGGGTCCAGTTCAATTTAAGGCATGTTTTCTTGAGATCTGTGAGGTATGCTAATAGTAGTTTAATGGGAATTGTATTGAATCTGTACAAAATTTTGGTAGTATGACCATTTTCACAATATTGGTTCTTCCTATCCATGAGCAAAGATATTTTTCCATTTACTGAAATCTTCTTCAATTTCTTTTTTCAGCATACTGTAGTTTTCATTGAATAGATCTTTTACTTCTTTTGTTAGCTTGATTCCTACCTATTTCAATTTCTTGTATGCTATTGCAAAAGGTATGGTTTCCTTAATTTCTTTCTCAGTCCACTTGTGGTTTGTATCTAGGAATGCTACTGATTTTTGGGTATTGATTTTGTATCCAGCTACACTTCTTGTGGAGTTTCTAGGGTCTTCCATGTAAAGTATCATGTCATCTGCAAACAGTGATAGTTTTCCTTCTTTTCCTATCCTTATTCCCTTTTTTCTCTCTCTTGTCTAATTGCTCTGGCTAATGCTTCCAGGACTATGTTGAACAGGAGTGGTGACTGCAGATATCCTTGTCTTGTTCCTGATTTTAATGTGAAAGCTTTCAGTTTTTGTCCATTTAGTATGATGTTGGCTGTTGGTTTGTCATAGATGGCTTTGATGAGGTTGAGGTAAAGACCATCTATTCCTATTTTCTGTAGAGTTTTTATCTAAATTCATGTTGGACTTTCTCAAAAGCTTTTTCTGTGTCTGTTGAGGTGATTATATGATTTTAGTATTTGGCTCCATTGATATGGCATATAATGTTAAATGATTTGCAAATACTGAACCATCCCTGCATTCCTGGAATGAACCCGAGATGGTCATGGTGTATGATTTTCTTAATGATTTGCTGCATTATATTTGCTAGTATTTTATTGAGTATCTTTGCATCTGTAATCATTGGGCAGATTGGTCTGTAGTCTCTGCCTTGGTTCAGTATTTCTCTGGTTTTGGTCTCAGTATAATACTTGCCTCCAGAAATGAGTTAGGGAGAATTGCCTCCTTTTTAATTTCATTGAAGTGTTTGTGGAGTGTTGGTATTAAATATTCTCTGAGTTGCTTGTAAAATTCTGCTGTGAATGCACTAGGACCTGTGCTTTTCTTTGTTGGTAGGATTTTAATCACATTTTCAATCTCACTAATTGATATTGTGTTGTTCAGGAATTTGATATCTTCTTGACTAAACCTTGATAATTCATGCATATCTAGAAATCTGTCTATTTCTTCTGAGTTGTCTATCCTATGGGAGTACAGATTTTCAAAGTAGGTATTAATGATCTTCTGAATTTCTGTAGAATCTGTTCTAATTTCATCCTTTTCATTCTTTATTGCATGAATCTGAATTCTTTCCTTCCTTTTCTTGATAAGGTTGGCTAGGGGTTTATACATTTTATGTATTCTTTCAAAGAACCAACTTTTTATTCATTTATTTTTTGGAGGGTTAGTTCATTTCAATTGCATTAATTTCTGTCCTAATCTTTATAATCTCCTACCTTCTTTGGGCTTTGGGCTTGGGTTGTTCTTCTTTTTCTAAAAGTTTGAGGTGCAACATTAGGCTATTTTTTTGTTCTCTCTTTTCTTTCTTATGTGTGAAGTCACCACTATAAATTTATGTCTGAGGACTGCTTTCATTGCATCCCACACATTCCAGTAAGTTGTATTTACATTTTCTTTTGTTTGTAGGTATTTTTTAATTTCTTCTGTGACCCATCTGTTGTTCAAGAGGTTGCTGTTTAATATCCAAGTAGTTATGCAGTTTCTGGAGTTCCTTTGGTTATTAATTTCCAATTTCATTGCATTGTGGTCCAATAATATGCATGGGATCATTTCAATTCTTCTGCATTTAGGTAGGTATGCTCCATTGTCTAGAATGTGGTCATTTTAGAGAAAGTCCAAGTTAAGCTGAGAAAAATGTGTATTCTGATGTTGTGCATGGAACGTTCTGTATACATGTACTAAGTCCATTTGTTGGCAGATTTGGTTCAGATTTGTTATGTCATTGCTGATTTCCTATCTCTTTGTGTCAAAGTGGTATTGAGGCCCCCTATTACATTAGTGTTATTAATTATCTGGATTTTCATATCTGTTGAGATTTGTCGTATATAGTTTGGTGCTCCAATATTTGATGCATGCATATTTATTATTGTTATCTCATGCTCTTGCAGTTTTCCCCTAACAAGTATGTAGTGACCTTCTTTAACTCTTTTGATTGTTCTTGGTTTGAAGTTTACATGGTCTGCAAACATAATAGCTACACTAGCTTTTTTCTTGGTTCCTGTTGCACGGAGGATTGTTTTCCTTTGACTTTCAGTCTGTGGATATGCATCTGAGTAAAATATGTTGCATGTGTACAGCATATCATTGGATTTTGTTTCTTAATCCACTCTGTCAGTCTGTTTCGTTTGACTGGTGAATTCAGGCCATTTACATTTATGGCTATAACTGATATGCGTTGGCTTATCATTGTCATGTTATTTGCTTGCTGTTGGTTTTCTACTTTTCCTGCCTGTTTAACTGCATGTTCTTCTTGGTGATTCCTTTCTATTTTGTTCTGGAAATTGCAGTCAGTGTTTTCTCTGTCTAGAATATCTTTTAGTACTCTTTGCAATGATGATTTGGCACTCATGAAGTTCTTCAGTTGTTCTTTGTTGTGGAAATATTTTATTTCTCCATTGAATTTTAAGGATAGTTTGGCAGGGTACATCAGTCTTGGTTGGAAGCTGTTTTTTTCTCAGGACCTGTACTACTTCACTCCAAGGTCTTCTTGATTGGATGGTTTGTGTTGAGAAGTCTGCTGTGATTCTGATAGGCTTTCCTTTATAGGTAATGTGTTTCTTTTCTCTAGCAGCTTTTAATATTCTATTCCTTTGCTGGAGATCTTGGATCTTAACTATTACATGTCTGGGTATAATTTTATTTAGGTTGTGGTTGGTTGGAGTTCTATATGCCTCATTTACCTGTATATCAAGTTCTGTTTCCATACTTGTGAAATTTTCTGCTATTATTTATGCAAATATCCTTTTATGTCATTTGTGTTGCCTCCTGCTGTTTCGTTGATTGCTATAAGTCATCCATCATTCCTCTTTGCCTCATCTTGCAGCTTTGAATTGATTTTTCCTGGTTCCTTGTTGATTTTAAGGGATCCTTTCTTTTATGGTTGCTAGCTGCCATGCTGTCTTCAAAATCTGAAATTCTCTTTTAGGCTTCATTCAAGTAGTTTTTGCAGCTTTCAATGGAAGCTTTGATTTCCTGGAAGTCTCTTTGAACAGATGTGTTCTAAATCATTTTGATATTTTTCAGTTAACATTTCCGTCCATTGCCTATGTTCTTCTATTTTCTTATATGGTTCTTTTTCAGATGTCCTGAAGAGTTCTTTCATTATTATTGTCATTTTATTTTTTGCCTGAGAGATTATTTCTGATCTGATCTTGTCTATAGTTTGATGAAGTTGTTTCTTCATTTCCATTGCAGTCATTTCAGCAATTTCAAGCATGTGTTTACCAAGTTTTTCTGTGTTAATGTCTCTTGGACTTGTTCTGAGTGGGTTGGAGTTCTGAGATTGTGTTTTAGTCCTACACCTTGTCATGTTTGATCCCAGAGGCAGAAAGCTCAGTCCCCCTCTTCCTTGGCGGCTCAGCAAATGTCGCTAATGTCCCTAGTTTTCCTGGTCATCAGGCTTGCCCCTTAGTGTCTGCTGTGATGCTCTACTTATTCTGCGGTTTTTTGGCAGATAGTGAATTGTATCTAGTTCTCCCATGTCTCAGACACAGACCGTGATGCCTGCTGATAGCAGTCCATCTGATTCAGTGACCCCTTGTAGTTCAGGGCATGTGTATGACCCAGCATTGGGTTACACTGGTGGCTCAATCCTGGACTAGTGTACCAGTGTCCCCAGGCAGTTCAGGGTACAAGCAAACCCAGACAGGAGCTGCAGGGTTGACAGTTTGTGGACCACCTGATTCTGAGTCTCCAGTCAGCATAGGAGTTAGAGGTGGGCCGCACCGACAGCGCTCACAGACTGCCTGTGTCTGCCACCCCCCAGGATGTCAGGGGGCAGGCAAAGCCCAAACATGAGCCACAGTGGCAGAGCTCCTGGTGCCTCCGATCCAATACCTCACTCCGGGCTGAGTGCATGCAAAGAGGACCAAGTGAACTCCAGTGAGAGAGCAGTTAGCAGGCCTTCTGAGTGCGGATCTCTGCTTCGTGCCAGGTGCATGGGTGCAGAGACTCAGACTAGGCCAATTTAATTTTTTACCAAGAGTATATCTGTCCTCACTACTTCCAGCACTAGTTACTTCTTTTAAAGTCTTGCCATGTTAAATAAGTTTGTGTATATTTTATATTTCAGTATTTTTCAATTTTGACTGTAACAAGCCATGTTCATTGATTAAATACATTTTTTCACATATTCAAATTTTATGTGATAATTTACTGATAGAAAGGTGTGCCCATTTTATTCATGTGATTTGTAACACCTACAGACATATGAAATAAATGCTACTTATGTTTCAAATGTTTAAACAATTCTTAAAATAAAGCTGGTATTTCTGTGTGTGATCTTGGTGGAGTAACAAGACCTGAATTCACCCTCTTGCCTGGAACTGCCATAGACACTTAGACTAAGTCTGTGAAGTAACAAATGTGAAGACACTGAGCATTTGGGGGTGACTGGTAAGAGTCAGGTCAGCTCTACACCTGCCTGACTCAGCTGCCCTGCAGCTCAGGTCTAGTGGTGCCTTTTTCACCAGTTCTGAGGAAAGTGGCCACTAGGCTGCATGTGGCTACTGAGTGCTGAAATCCTGTCTAAGTGAAAGGATAAGTACTTTACTATACACTTAGCACATTAGAAAGACTTAGCATGAAAAAGAGTATGAAAATTCTTTTACACTTATTCCCTATTTAGAAGATATTTACACATGTTTTATTAAATAAAAATAGCTTTAGTTTCACTGGTTTCTTTTTACTTTTTAAAATGTAGTTATAAGAAAATTTGAAATTACATTTGCACTCATGTTTGTGATTTGCAACATATGGTTTATCCCAGTTATATTTAGGGTACTTATAATTTAGTGCCTTTCTCCTTTTCCAGTTGTCTCACTTATCTTTAGATTTTTCTTCTCTTAGTATTTGTCTTTTTGGGGGAAGGGGTATGACGAGTGGGAGGCTGGCCTAGCCTGGGCATCACTAGACATGTTTATTGAAAGATTCTGAGAATACTATTTGAAGGTGCACCATGGATATAGTTTCCTGGTTCTGAGCGCATCACATGATGACCTTATTGCAGGCAGCCAGTGGAGGACTTGTACTCAAGGCCGCAGTCTCTGTAGCCCGTGCCAAAGCCTCATACACTGTGACTGTCAAGAATCCACTGCAGGATCCTGCCACATACTCCCACTGAGGAAACTAGATAAAATAAAACTGATCCATCTTAAACTATGCTTTTAGATCCTCAATAAAATCTATGGAAGCCTTCTTCATGTAAGATGTTAGAGAAAATCTGAAATGTTCTTCAAGAAGCACGTGCTTGTACCTCGTGTTTAATCACTTCAAAAGGCACTCAATTTGATTAAATACAATTTTATAATTCTTTTGTGTATTAGAAATGCCACTTCTAATTCTTTCGTCTGATTTGTCTTCTGAAAAAATTTGTCACAAAGCCAAATACATTTCAGATTAAGATTATCCCTATTTGCTTTATATATGCTAATATGTGTAGGAGTAGATCTGTTTTGCTGCATCTTAAACACTGAGTTGCTAAGTGTCTAAGAGTTGATAAGAAAACCATTGCTTCTGCTTCAGTCACGGTACTACATTATCTGGTTTTTCTTTTCTTTTTTAAATTTTTAAATTTAATTTAATTTTTTAATTTTAAAAATAAAAAGAAGAAAACATTAACAGACAGACAACCACTTACAAAATAGCAAAAGAACAATACAAACAATACGGAGTTACAAACAAAGTGGTAGGAAATTAACAAGGCTTGTTCTATTACATATTGATATCTTCAAAGTGGTTTCTCATGAAAACAAAGAGACATGCAATATTGATCAATCAAGGACTCAACTGTTTCTTTCAGCAAAGAAATAGAAGACAGTAGTTCAACGATGTTAACTACACCATATATACATACATACAAAATTTCTCCTTTCCCTTCTCTTTTCCCACATCCCAGTTGCCCTTTACCCTTGAGCGTTTTCCTATCATTTCACAATGTCTATCCCATCTACTAGTTTTTATTCACTCTTTCAGGTTTTACACTAGTGAGACAATGCAGTGCTTGCACATGCAGGTCTGAGTTATTTCACTTATGAGTATGGTCTCCAGTTGTGACCATTTACCTATAAAAGCCTCGAGTTTATCTTTCTTTATAGCTGAGTAATATTCCATTATATAAAAGTACCACAATTTTCTTATCCAATCCTTGGTGGATGGACATTTGGGGTGCTTCCACAATTTAGCAATTACAAATTGCATTGCTATCAACAGAGGTGCACATATATCACTGTGATATGATGTTTTTAGATCTTCTGGGAAAATACCCAGCAGGGGGATAGCTGGGTTGAATGGGACCTCTAGACCTAGTTTTCTGAGGAATCTCCAAACTGATTTCCACAGTAGTTTCACCAGTCTGCATTCCCACCAGAAGTGAAGTGTTCCTATTTCTCCACAGCCTCGCCAGCATTTGTTATTGGTTGATTTCTTAATGCTAGCCATTCTTACAGCAGTGAGATGGAATCTCAGTGTTGTTTTAATTTGCATTTCTTGAATGACTAATGATGTTGAACATTTTCTCATGTATTTATTTGCCATTTGTATTTCATTATGTGAGAAGTGTGTATTCCTTTTTTGTTTTTGTTTTTTTTTCTGGTACTGGGAATCGAACTCATGACCTCTTGCTTGCCAGGCAGACGCTGTGCTGCTGAGCTAAATCCCCAGTCCCGAGAAGTGTGTATTCATCTCAGCTTCTGGCTTTGTTTTTCAAAATCATACTTTACAAATTATCTTAAAGCTTGACTTTTTTCTTTGGGTATGCAGCATATTAATTTTATCATATATATCAATTTATGTATTCACTACCACAATCAAGCTACACTTTCATTAAAAATTGCCCCCAAATTTCTTCATGGTCTTTCTTTCTGAATTATCTTTTATTGTTTTATTTTTGTGATGTGTTGTCAAGTCTTTTGCATTTTTCCAGGCTTGTGCTAATCATAATTATACATACCATTTCCCAGGGTTACATGAGTGATAAACACATGTACTTAATTTTTATTTTACAGTAAGACAGATACTTTAGAATTATTGAATTTTTGTAACTGTAGCTTTTTTAAAAGTGTTTTTTCTTTTGCAGAAGAAAAAAGATCTTAAAACCAACCAAAGAACATAACATTAAGTGAAAAAACTCAGATACACAAGGTTAAATATTGCATGGTCTCTGTTACATGAGAAACTCTATATATGGGGGTCAAAATACATAAGACAGATAAATAGGAAATAGGAAACTCTTTTAAATAAATAGGGAATGAGTGATGGAAGAAGGGTGGGAAAGGAGTTGGAAAAATTAATCAAAGAGGAAAAATGATGAGAGATTTTCAATGAGAAGGGAGTTGAAAGGAGCAGGGAGGGTTGGGAGGGGAGGGTATAAAAAAAAGAATTGAGATGTCTCCTGGACAAGTATCAACAATGCTGCATGATAAATGCAATCATTATGTCCTGCAAACATGTACTAATAAAAATTCCTATTTTTCTTATTTCAAAGATTGCTAGAAAAGAAAAAAAAGAATAGAAGGAAGAGATGGAAACAAAACTTTTGTAAATAAGGAGGTGAAGAAGGGTTGAAGGGAGTGGACGGGTATGGGGAAAAAAGAAGAATAAAGATATGTTATACAGGGATACAAATTCCCTATGATAAATGTGGTCATTATATATATCTAAAGTGTACTAATAAAGTTCACAAAAGGAAAAGATTGCTAGAAATGTTGTCAGGTAAGGATATTCTTGGGTTCTATCCTTTAGGGAGTGTTGGACTGGCATGATAGTTGGGAAGAATTTGACTTGCTGTGGTTTTGGAAGAAGATAGTGTTTATAGAGTCAGTTTCTCAAAAACTTTAATTCATTACCCTTTTTAATATATGTTTCCAGTAAGCAGATGTTTGCTGGAGGCAAATTGCTAATCCCTAAAATAATAATTTTCAACTTTAGGATTTTGAACACCAGGATATAAATTTAGGAATGTCTCTAAACTTGAAGAAGTGACCTTTTGTTCTTAATGTGTTGGTTAGATGATGGTGTCTGCCTTGCCTAGGCCAGTCCTACTTGTAACCTACTCTCTAGTGAACATGGTTTCATCATGAACATGCATCCTCACTTGGAACAGCAAAGAACACTGCGTTGCTCTTGCTGCAACTCTCTGAAAAGTCAGCTCAACATTTTAATAACTCCCATTGCAAGTAGACTGCATTGTGTAGCCCCTCCCTGCTAAAGGTCTTTATAACAAGACAGAGAAAACATATCCCTATTCCAGGATCTCAATGCTTGCAAAGGCTGTGGTGATTTCAGTGGGCTTGAGAATCTCAGAAGACATGGTGCTTTTGATTCTGACTCACAGCTGGTAGATTAAAGGCTGGGTCTGCTACAAGGGTCTTGAGAAGCAGCTGAGGTTGTGCTCTGCAGGTATCAATGATAGTATTTATTTAATAATTATATTAAAGTAATGGTGCAGAAACAAAATGTATACTGAACAGCAATACATAAAGGTTAATGGTTCCTTTAGAGATTAAATCTGCCTTTCAGAAATGAAAAAAATAAAACAAAAAACCTGACAAATGTTTATTCAATTACACTGGTATAAAAATAGTTTCCAGTAATAATGAAATTATCACCAGAAAATAAGGAATATAGTCAAATGTGTAAATATGAGAATTTTTAGTGTATTTAATGTGAAAGGAACTCATATCATTTTGATATGAAAAATAATTTCAAAAAATGTGAAATTCTTTTGATAGCATATAATCTTTTTCTAAATTTCTATATTACAGCTAAATAAAATATTTTCTTGTGTGGAGATACAGTCAAAGTCAAGATGATTTCAAGCATTCTTAACTACTGGGTAATAATTCTCTTTTATGAATTCTAGAATGTTGTTCTCTGGTACATTTTTTTTTTGCTTTAAATAACTGGTAAATTCTGTACTTTTGAGAGTAAATGCATATTTAAACATTTTATTAATATGTGGAAGAGAAAAAAGTCTTATAGCCAAGGGTGTGCTGACACAATTATTAATACTTCTAATGAATAAAGCAAATCTGAAATTATGTGTAATTACTGTCCATCTTAGTTTCCTTTCATCTGAAATTCAAAAGTAATGTGTGGTCACTTTAGGGAAAAGTTATGTACTGAAATGTTTATTGGAAAAATAAACAACTTTAAATTTTACAATATTTTCTATTTAAAAATGTTTTTAAATAAGGCAGATGTGCCTTATGGTTTAAACATAATTGATATACAAAATTTCATTTGCTTCTACTTTGTAAAACAAAATACAAAAATACAAATGGTTAAATGATGGGTTAGCTATTAACAAATCCAATGTAAAAGTTCCCCCAAAACATCATTTGTTGCAGGTGTCTAATATGGCAACATTTGCTGTAAAATATTAAACAGATTTCACTGAAATTGAATGCACTGTCTTATTACCCAAATCAACACTATTGTAATAAAATCCAAGATGGAAAATCCAAGGTTTAAGTTTGTTCTTCCAAAAGTTTATCACCTCACAAGGCATCAGCCAACTTTTCTGAAAGACCAGAGAGTAAATCGTTCAGGCTTGCAGGCCTGGAGGTCTTGCCACTCGCTTCCCCGGGTACAGGGAGAAGCAGCCACAGACACTAGGTAAGTGAGTGGGCTACATGAGTAGGCTGTAGGTTGTCCAGTGCTAGACTACACATGGACTAAGAGTAAGAGGTCATTTCAGGCATCATATCACAGACGTCGTATTTGGGAGTAGAAAGGATATAGATCGTAGCAAGAACACTACAGATGAGTAGATATCAATAAATGAACAATAGAAATGAAAACATTTGCACTTATTTTCCAGTCACAATTGAATGTGTGCTTACATACGAGTTATAAAATTAGCTTATTTTAATTCCATATGCTTTTTGGTGTGCTGATAGTATCAAACCAAAGTCTGTGAAGCAGCAAAAAGGATTGTGAATGACTGAGTATTCTGAAGCTAATCAATAACCATGAAATTTGGCTTTGACATCTCAGCATTGCTACACAATGAAAAAACTAATGTATCCACTGTGCCTCTAAAGAAAATGTTGGATGTATATATTCAGGTGCCATTTTAAAATTTAATTGAACTGTTACAATTTGAAGCTAAATGTGATTTGCTTTGTTTTCATTAGAAAACATACTCAAGCAAAGTTTATCAGTTTTTAAAGCAAATAAATGATTTATGCATCATGGGCTGTTTCCTATTTTGGAAGCAAAGGTTTAATTCTATATTTTTGTCTACTATTAATTTTAAAAATTTAGTGTAAAAACTGCTGGTTTTATATCATTGTAGTAAAGTGAAGACTCCTCCATCAGGAGTATTCTGTGCAGTCTGACTGCATATAACAACATACTTTACAATACAACCTTCTGACAATAAGGAAAACATTGACTTCATGGTCACTATCAGAAATGAGTGCTGGGCTGGGGATTTAGCTCAGCGGCAAAGCGCCTGCCTGGCAAGCGCAAGGTCTTGAGTTCGGTTCCCAGTACCGGAGAAAAACCAAAAAACCAAAAAACAAAAAAACAAAACAAAACAAAAGAAATGAGTGCTATAATTCTATTATGGATATAGGTCCTCCCTCAAAGATTTTCTGGAAGGATGTTCAATATGTTTTATTCTTATAGATATTAACAGTAGTACATAGTCCCTTAGGTCTGCAAAAGACATTTACTGTTAAAGAAGGTGCTTTGTTAACAATTCCGCTGGCAGCACTAGTGAATTACAATATCCTTCAATATTATTTCTACCATAATATATACATTTAACTTTCATGTCTCTAGAAAAACATCTACAGCATATTTCATAATATAAAAATATATTACAAATCTGCTGAATTATTTACAAGCAATGTTCTGTTAACTCTATGGAACATTTTCTGGTACCTTTTAAAAGCATTTATCAAGATTGCAAAACAGCTTGGATATGTGCAAAATTGAGGATGTAACAAAACTTTTTTCTACCCGGGAAAACATGAGATCACTTAAATGAAAAATACTATTCAACGTAATTTTTAAAATTCACGTTTTGAGTCGCAGAATTAGGCATGGAAAAATGAGGTAAACAGTAATTTAGAGCATATAATCCATGTCCAAGACATTTCATTCTGCACAATTTTTCTACTTCATTAGCTTTCATTCCTAACATGACTGTAAGTAAAATTTGCCACAGTGGAGGAATGGAAGAGAAATGGAGGAGATGGAAGCAACAGAGCTAACTTCTTGATTTTCTTTCCACTTGATCAATCTTTGAATTTATTATAATGACATCATTCTTTGCTATTCATGTTAATATCAATAGTAACTAACTGTTAGTGCATTGACTTTTAATATTTTGGACAATGGTCCATTTTATTTAATCATTTCTGAGATTATAAAATAACAAAAATTGAGAATAACTCAACTGATAATGAGTTGAGAATGTTACAAATATGCCTTTTGGACTTCAGAATTATCAGCCTCAAAGAATATTAAGTGGATCTTTGGAAATGATGGTATTAGTGTGAATTAAATCCACTGTTCAACAATAGTTGACTCAGTATAACTGATTTGTTTGCCTGAGAGAAACTTTTGAGATTGGAAACCTTTTATTGTTATTTATATGTCTCATTTCCATACCCCATGAACTTAATGTAATCTACACAGACATATTAAGTAACTCAGGTGTGTTTAGATACATGTATTATGTGTGGGGCTGTGATGAGCATAGCTCTGTGTGTACAGGTGCTGGCAAAACCAAGAGTGTCTTTCTCAAATGTTATCTAAGTTTTTGCAAAAACAAAAATCTTTACAGTAAGGGTTTTAAATGATTTCTAGTTATAACTAGTGCTCTAGCAAATTATTGTGATAGCATAAAGTCCCATCACATATAGCTGTAGAAATATCACATGATTGCACTGTTTAATTTTTTTTTTTAAGATTATACAGCAAATTCTGAAGATCAATGGAGAGATTCAACCATTCCAGCATATCTGAGTTTGTGTTACTTGGACTTACTGATTCCTTTGAGCTCCAGATATTCTTCTTTGTTATATTTTCCATGTTCTATTTAATGACCATGTTTGGAAACTGCTTGATTTTGCTCACTGTCCTGTCCACCTCAAACCTCCACTCCCCCATGTACTTCCTGATAAGCAACCTGTCTCTGATCGATATGTGCCTGTCTTCCTTTGCCACACCAAAGATGATCATGGACCTTT
Source organism: Chinchilla lanigera (assembly GCF_000276665.1). Taxonomy (NCBI): domain Eukaryota; kingdom Metazoa; phylum Chordata; class Mammalia; order Rodentia; family Chinchillidae; genus Chinchilla; species Chinchilla lanigera. The sequence goes on along the minus strand of NW_004955550.1, from coordinate 538,584 downwards.
TTGCTCAGCACAAGACTATCTCCTTTGAGGGATGCATTTCTCAGATCTTCTTTTTGCACCTCTTCACTGGGACTGAGATTGTACTGCTGATCTCCATGTCTTTTGACAGGTATACTGCCATATGTAAACCTCTCCATTACTCAAAAATTATGAGCCAGAACATGTGCATTGGGCTTGTGGTAACTTCTTGGACAGTGGGTTTCCTGCATACAATAAGCCAGTTAGCTTTTACCCTCTATTTGCCCTTCTGTGGTCCTAATGTTATAGATAGTTTCTTCTGTGACCTTCCTTTGGTCATGAAATTGGCTTGTATAGACATGTACATTCTTGGAGTCTTCATGATCTCCACAAGTGGTGTGATTGCTCTTTTAAGCTTTCTGCTTTTGCTCACTTCTTACATCATTGTTCTTGTCACTATCAGGGGCCATTCCTCCACAGGTTCTTCTAAAGCTCTTTCTACCTGTACTTCACATTTCATAGTTGTGCTAATGTTCTTTGGGCCTTGCATATTCATTTATATGTGGCCTTTCACAAGCTTCCTGGTGGACAAAATTCTTTCTGTTTTTTACACCATCTTTACTCCTTTTCTGAATCCACTTATTTATACTTTGAGAAACCAGGAAGTAAAGGCAGCAGTGAAGAAGAAGTTACATAACCAATATTTAGATTTGGGGAAAGTTAATCCACAACATCCAGGGCAATGAACATTGCTGTAGTCTGGACTAACATGACTCTTGCAATTAAATCTTGTGTCTTTTATTTCTCAGTTGTGTTTTATATGGGGATTCACTGTACCTCTTTATACATTTCTCATTTCTGATATGAAGGTGGTAAAAGGTAGCCTAAATGGTTGTGGTGACTATTTCTTTGGAAAGAAAACAGAATGGATTCTAAAAGATGTCATTTCCCTTTCCCTTAGACTACTACGTCAAATATGTCTTATTTTAAAATAGTATGCCTTCGACAAACAACTTTAATCTGGGCAAGCTATTAGCATGTAAATTTGACATTCCAGTTCTGGGATGTCTCTAAGATGTTGTCATAAGACATATGACAGAAAAACAAGTAGGATTTTTTCATTTTCCATTACTAATATGGGAAGGGACAAAATTCAGTTGGATAATCTGATGTTTTGCAGCAGTGATAGACTCTGTTTCTCCGAGATGACTGATGGTGTGAAGAGAGCTCTGGGAGTAATCTGTCACCAAGAGTTCAGATGTGAGTCTCCTGAGTAAAACACAAAAAAGTCAAGCCTTTACCTTTCAAAAAAAAGAAACAGCATTAAAAGTTTCTTACATTTATCATGGACTTTTAGGGTCTCCACACACCTCAACCCTAACAATCTACTCACCAAATATTTATCATCTGAAAGTGAATAGTTTGCAGAAGTTTATGAAGAAATGTAATGTTGGAGCTAGGTGTACAACCACTCTTTTAATTTGAAGCTTCATTCATTTTAACCAAGTCATTATCCTTGTTGCCTCATCACTCAAATAAATGCAAAAATGTAAAGGTAGAAATGTACTGCTGTGTCCTTTCCACTCTTTAGCAAAAGTTACTATCTTGTTTTTGCACTTGAAATCCTGTTTCTGAAATGTCAATCTTTCTTTCAGTGGTTTGTTGAACACCTGCTTTGTTTCAACCTTCTATAGGTAGTAGAGATCAACCTGTTTTTACATTTTGGAGGAATATTTATCCAGCAATTAGCAAGGAGCAGTTCCTCATAGGTCTGAATTAAATCCCACCTCTTTATTATGCAAACCTGAGCAATGGAAAAAAGCAATAGTTTATTTACCCACAATATGTAATAATAGTAGTTAATTACTATTAGTGATGTGAAAATTAAACAAAAGTATGCATAACATATTTAACAATGTGTGGTTACGATTTGTTAAATAAATATTATTGCAGGTACAAGCATCAAAATAGAGGTTTTTACTTGAGCTTAAATGGTATGGTTTTATGTTATAGTAAAATTTGTCAATTTAACTAATTTTGCATCCATTCCAAAATTAATTGCCTTTGGTGATTTCTGTAGTTTATCTTGTCCTTTATATACTTGTATTTTTTTGAATGAAGTATTATATTTTGGATGTTTCTTATTTTAAATAGAAATTTATTCTAAGATTACATGAAAAGGGAAAACAGTGTATACTGTGTTTGATAAGTCAATATCCCATTTTATCACAATAATGCTTAAAAATAAAGAAAACTGGGTTAAAAAGCTTGAAGTATTATTCAGGCATTTTGTTTCTCAACTTTTACCTGTTTAAAAGTAGTAATAAAATCCTTTAAGTTTTTAATGATGTAACATTTACTGGGAAATGAATGTCGACTTCTCATCTCTTCAAAGTCCATTATTTTAAACAAGTTTCCACTGTAAGGGAAAGAATGTTGGTGGGCATGGTGGTGATGCCTGCAGTCCCAGCACTTAGGAGGCTGAGTCAGGAGGATCACTGCAAGTTCCAGGCCAACCTGGGCAAGGAGTGAGTTCAAGACCAGCCCAAATTGCTTAGCAAAACCCTGTCTTTAGAAGACCAACAAAAAATCTACATTTCTGAAAATACAAAAGAATTCTTTTGAAATGTGGTAAAAAGTACTACTCAGGAAATTGTTCAAATTAGAACTTAACATCATAGAATCGAATCATATTTATCTGGTGAATACGTCTCTGAAGCTGAGAATAACTGTCTATTCTTTACCTGGGACTTCTTGGCAGAAGAGCCTATTCCTAGGGGAAAAATGAAGCCCTGAAAGGCACCTCACAGCTTCACTTGTGAGGCTGGTTAGGGTTTCTGCATCAATATGCACATCAGGTTAGCTATTCCCCAAGCTTTTACACATCCAGGACCCAAGGGCAGCCAGACATTGCTCTGTGCTTGCCCCTCCAAAGATGAAGTATACTGATTTGTTTTCACGTTCTTCACTATTCCTGAGGATAGTTTATCTTTACTCTCAAAAGTTAGTAACTAAAAGTTTATAGCATAACAGGTATTGTCCTGTGAATCACAGGAACAATACCAGTGGGCTCCTGGAATGCTCCATAACAAATCGTTGCAGTGTGGGGCCTGCTCATCTCCTTGATTCTCTTTCGCATTCCTCTTTCCCTTGAACACTAACATTCTTTCTTTCAGTGTGCCAGTTTCTGCACTAGTGGGGCCTTTACACAAGCTACATATGATACAAGGTGTGATAATAAACAATGAATGCTTAAAATTTAAATATTTTATTGCAGTAAAAGACACATTGCTTTTTCCCCTCCTAATGAATGCAATTATTATGTATATCTAATATGTACCAAAAAAATTAATAAAAAAGACACATTACCATTAATGTCCCTCAAATACTCCCTAGTGGTTTAAAGACATTGTTCTTGTCACTGTCTGAAGCAGTTCTGGAAATGCTTTTTTGCGAGTGTCTTGTTGCTCCCTCATGGCTGTCTTGATATACTGGATTGATTCAAAATATCTACCAATGATTCTTGAAAGATGGGAACATATTACTTTTTAAAATGTATTGCAATTATAAAACGCAAAAAGAAGGAAGGAGGGAGGGAGGAGGAAAAGCTTGGATTAAATTCTGGCTCCACCATTTATTAGTGGTATAATGTTAGTGAAATCACTTAAACTGTTTGTCAATTTCTGCATGTCCAAAATGGTGCTCATAAGGAAATATGCTTCATAAAATTATTGAAAATTTTAAAAATGAAAATAAAACCAATAAACTAATTTCTTAACAAATTTACCCTCTTGAGGATATGTGATGAAAGAATTTTAAATTCTTCAGCAATCATTCTGGTTTCAATTGTGGCTGAACATACCATCTCATTTTTCTGAAACTAAATATTTTTCAACTTTTATCAACTTTAAACTTTGACTTTAAGAAGAATCCATTCACTGAACATTTCTGGACAAACTATGGGCTATTTCCTTTCTAGCACCTACAACTGTACCAATAAAATTAGGCTAAAACATAATGTCAATGGCAACCCTAAGAAAATAAGTATTACAAATGGGTAATTTAGAGAAATCAAGAAATAGGGAAAAAGTCAATAAGTGTTAAATGTTTCCCTTGCGCCTGGTCTTTGAAGCAGTATGGAGGGTTGGATGCTGTTGAACCATTTTTGTATAGGGGATAAAAAGGTAAAAGCATTAATCTAGTTTCCCAAAGATATCAATTATAAACTGTTTTTAATAAAAAAATGAATAATACACATTTAATTAATTAAAATATGATATTACTATGAAACTGATTAAGAATTTCTAGCAGAACATCATGTACATCAAACCTTAATCAAATGTTAATATTAATATAGATCAATTTACATCTGGAGCAATTTGTTCTTTTGCCTTGTGAGTAGCTTCTCAGAGCATTTCCTCACAAAGTTTGGGGTCACTGATGAGGTGTAGGGCTGATTGATCTTGTGAGTTTCCAGGATCATTTGAGGGATATGAAACCAGAGTTTCATTTCCTGATTTCATAGATGATAGAATCTGCTTGAATTCTACTTAACACACTTCACTCCATGACACAGGATATATAAATATATCTGGGTAGGTTTGATCTGTGCTAGAAAGCAAGGAGTTGTGGGCTGCGTTTAACATTGAAAGCATAGAAAAAGGTAGAAAATATCTGTGTGTTTTTTTGTTCCTATAGAAGGCTGGTAGGAAAAGATGTGGTGATGGGGTCTCTGAGAAGCACAGATCCAAGGTGTGAGTCCATCAGTTTGCATGGTCTCTCATACACTGCGATAGTGGAGCTCGCATTAGCTTCCTTTTTCCTGCCCTCCTCACCACCATCTTCCCATTTACATGCCTTATGTTCCATTGATGGATGATCCTTGATTCAAGTTCCCTCCTAGAGCTTTTATGCTTGAATGACAATAGAACAAAAAGAACTGGAAATTGGAAGTCATATCAAATAGATTAGAACTTGAAAAGACCATAGAGATGATCTAGTGAACTAGCCACCATAGTTACTTGTGGCATCTCACAGGAACATTTGACTGTCTCTGAAGTTCTCTCCACTTAGCACTTCTGTGATTACTATGACACTCTATAGTCATCGAATCGTGGGCTACAAGTAAGGACATTATGAAAGAACACTTATTTTTAAAAAGATAATTTTTTCAAAATGTGCAACAAGTCACTGTCACATGATGCACAAGTCATCATGCCTCATGTACTGTGACAGATACTAAATACCAAAAAGAACAAATCAGAACTAATCACCAAATGAACAACAATTAAAAAACAACAAAATCAAATAAGGCCAAAATCTGGTCTCAAAATGCTTACTCATTACAAAATCAATGGCCACAGACTTAGCTGTTTATTAGCTTTGAAAAATGTTCAGAGAGATCAGTAAAATAACTGAAGAAACTTCCTTTGAATAGGTGGGGCTTAGTTTAAACCTTGAGAAGTGGTATGACAAAACCATATTTGTCTTAGTCTTAAAACCATTGAAATTCTGGAAACAAAAGCTGTGTGATCATTTTCTAGATACCTAGAAGAAAAAGTAATAAATAAACAGAAAAAAGGTATTCTAAATAAATTCTTTATTGGACAAGTTTTCTACAAAGTAGTTCCATAACTCCCAGCACATATCAGATCACTTTGTTGACTGTCTTGTTAGCTTCAAGGTGAATAAGGAAAAGAAGTTCTTTCAGAGGAGCAGTGTATTTGCTGTGGGAAGAACAATAACACAGAGGGACTTCCATTCCACAAATGTACTTTGGTGTTGATTCAGTGAATGAGACAAATCTCATTTTTGCATGTGTATGTATTGAAATTTTCAATTTTTTTTTTTTTTTAGTCTTTGTGAGACAGGGTCTCACTATGCTGTTCAATCTGGTCTTGAACTCACTGTGTAGCCCAGGCTGGCCTTGAACTCACAACAATCCTGTCTCAGCCTCCCAAGTGCTGGGATTATAGCCGTTGCCACTATGTCTGGCTCTATGGAATTTTTGAAATAATATTTATTAGATTTTTTTACATCTGTCTACATTTAAGTCTGATTTCACTAGACCATATTAAATATCAACTTGTAAAATAGTTTAAAGGTAAATGGAAAACAGAAAAATCTAGTAAATTATAAAAGAAAAGTGAAAAAAGATATCAAATTATTTAACTACAATATAGACAATTTTGATTCAGGAAATGCTCTTGAAAGTGAAAGTATAGCATGATGAAATTAGGCAAATCTTCTGTTGTCCACCTTTTACAATGAATTGCTGGCACTCAGTGTATGTTGCTCCTCTGTGGCATCATGATGGAATACTAGAGGGCATCGTCAGCAAAGTGGTCATCCACGGAGAAACATGAGGCAGGAAGAAGGCAACATCACTGGAGAGATTAGGACAGGGGCTGGGACTCACCCTCACTCAGATTTTCTTAGGTTTGTGCTTATGCCACCTTTCCAGACCTTGTTTTGGGGATTAATTTCTTAGGTGGCATGTTTCCTGTATTTGTAAAGCTTAAAACAATGGCCTTATGTTTGAGGCATGCACATTATGATATCACAAAACCCATAATATTTATTTGTTTATAATTCTAGCAGTGTGTAGATTAGGATGTTAAACAGGTGTACAAAATTCTTAGCTAGCCTGAGGTAGAAAACAATACAGCATTCATTAGCCTGATCAGCTAATAAAATGTTTTTGATTAGAATGAAAAATAACAATCCAACTGAGACACTTAATCTTAACAAGATTAAGAAGTGAAGGACATTATAATATTCAGACATTCATATAAATAATGTTATTATTTTTATTAGCATCAATTGAATGGTTGATCTCTCCAGTGACCCATTAAACATATTCATAAATTGAATTAGATTTACCCTATCATAAGAAATGCATTTAATATTATAGCTTTTAAACTATCAAACCTGACAGCAATTTCCAGCAATTTTAAACAAATCATACAGTTGCAAATTTACACTAGCTATAGGTTCAATATTCAGACAGACTTTTGAATCAATATGATATGCTGCATAATAATTTCTTTATGATAACTAAATTATTTATTTGTTTTCTACATATAACTTACTTATATCATATATATGTATATCTATATATAGCCACCCATCCATTTATTTATTATCCATTAGCCCATATATTTATTTACTTATTGATCTATTTGGGTCCTTAAAATTTATGAGTCTTTATCTGCATTCAGGCTAGGGCAATAGTACAGAAAATAATATGCAAAATTTGACAATACCAAACAGTTACCTAATTTTTAAGAATTACAGTATTTCAGTTTTATGGAATAAACATTGTTTTACATGCAGAAAAACAATGACCAAAGTTTTCTTGAAGATAACCTGGCCCAAGCTCAAGACAGATGGAGGCAGAGGTCAAGATAGAGAAGGAGATACGTATAAATAGAGATGGATGGAGGCAGGAGGCAGGAGAGGAAGAAGAGAGAATGGAGGAAATGATAAGGGAGAGAAAGAAAGATACAGAGATGAGAGGAGAGAGAGACAGATAGAGGGAGGAATATGAACTTTATAGGCTAGACTCTTCTCAAATAGCTCTGTGAACTGGGGAATGTAATATTATTCCCTGTTTCTCAGTTCCATCATCTGTAAAAGAAATAGGTTTTACTAGGTGATTTCTGTTTTCTAAAGTCTCCAGTTATTAGCTACATCAAATATATTAAAGAATTACTGTATCTCTGGATCCCTACATCAAATACTATGTTTAGCCAGGAGAAAATAGCTCATATTTTTTAGAAGCCCACTATTTACATAGTGGCTTTGAATACAAAATGATACAGTAAGCACTACTGTACCAAAACAAATGTGCAAGTGAATAACTTGGATGCTGCCTCTAAACTGCACAACCACAGAAAAGCTACTATACCCTTGGATGTTGGGTCTTAGTTTCTTCTTTTACAGGACAGGGTTGTAGATGAGATGTGTTGTTCATAAGTGGAGGGTCCTTTGACTATTTAATATGTAAGGCAATAAGAATTTTCTTGGAGTTTACTATATTTTTTGCAAGCTACAGAATGTTCTCTTGGGAATGTAGAGACTGAGGATAGAGAAGATTCATTCTTATTCTTATCAAAAGTGAGTTATGAACATGTCAGGTAGCAAATACTCTTAATTACCAAGGACCCTCCATTGCTTTCTGATGTTGCAGTTACACAATCACGAGTCAGCACAGACCATAAAGACGTTATTGCTGCTCTAGTGCACCAGATGCTGCAGCAAGTGCTGACACTTCCACATGTGCCTGTTTTCTTAGTGACTGTTGTGAGGAGCTGAGAGAGAGTTCACTCTTTCTTAAAATATGTAAGCACTTCAAGGGAGAGAATGCTCATATATTTAGACCTGACAAAAATTGAGCACTCTAAAATGTGGGTCCTTGAAAACCAAAATGTTGAGTATGAGTTAATGTCCTTTAGTAAACCTTGCATTGCACGACGAAGAACTCACATGACCAGAATTCATTGGCTGCTGAGTTAATTATAATTTGCCAGGAACTGATTGATTTAATGCAATGGAGTCACAGTGTTCACCAGCTGAATGAGAACAATAAATGTTGAACAAGTATTTCTTTTTCAAATGAGGAAAATCAAGATGCGTTATGTTTTCCTAGATTTAAAGATACAGCTGCTTAATTTCCTCATAGAATCCTTGACATCTTTATTTGTAAGAGTATAGATAACTGGATTCAAGAGGGGGGTAAATATGGTATAAAATACTGAGAGTGCTTTGTCTATTGGGAAGTTTGTGAAAGGCCACACATAGATGAAAATGCATGGGTCAAAGAAGAAAGTCACAACAGTGAAGTGGACACTGCATATGGAAAGAGCTTTGGATGAGCCTCTGGAGGAACGCTGCCAGACAGTGACCAGAATGGCCATGTAGGAGATCACCAGGAGGATGAAGCACACCAGGGCAATCATACCACTGGTGAAGATCATGAACACCCCTAAAATGTATGTGTCTGTACATGTGAGTTTAATTACCAAAGGGAGATCACAAAAGAAGCTATCTACTTCATTGGGTCTACAGAAAGGCAGGTTCACAGTAAACGCTAACTAACTCAGAGCATGAAAGGTGCCTACAACCCAGGAAAGTATCATAAGCCCAATGCATGTCCTCCTGCTCATGATGGTTAAGTAATGTAGAGGCTTACATATAGCCACATACCTATCAAAGGACATGGAGATCAGCAGAACAATCTCAGCACCTCCTAAGAGATGTAGGAAGAATATCTGGGCTATGCAGCCTTCAAAAGAGATGATTTTATGCTCACTGAGGAAGTCTGTGATCATTTTGAGGGTAGCAAATGAGGCCAGGGACATGTCAGTGAAGGAGAGATTACCCAACAAAAAGTACACAGGAGAATAAAGTCGAGGTTCTAACATGATGGTGAGCACTATGAAGAGGTTCCCCAGCACAGTGGCTGCATAGACTATGGAAAAGAATAGGAAGTAAAAGATTTGAAGTTCTGAAGAGCGAGGTAGACCAGGGAGTACAAATTCTGCCATGATAGACTGATTGCTTCAGGCCATTCACTCTGATTTCTGGAAGAATTGTGACATTTCCAGATGGAAGAAGAAGAGCTCTGAAAATATATAGCAATAAAACTCAACATCATACTTTTTGGATAGGATGATTTAGTAGTAGCCCACCACCAGATAGGACCTTCTGGTCCCCTTGTCCAACTCATAGTGACTAAATATTTTTTCCAAAGGCTTTTTGAGATATTTTAAGTGATATAATTAAAGATTACTTCTCATGACCTAACAATTTGTCTTTTTTTATTATTTTAAAAATAAAAGAAGGAAAACATTAACAAACAGACAACCATTTACAAATTAGCAAAAGAACAATACAAACAATACAGAGTTATAAACAAAGTGGTAGGAAATTAACAATGCTTGTTCGATTACATATTGATATCTTTAAAGTGGTTTCTCAGGAAAACAGAGACATGCAATAATGACCAATAAAGGAATCAAAAACTATTTCTTTCAGCAAAGAAATAGAAGACAGTAGTTCAACTATGTTAACTCTCCTGTATATACATACATACAAAATTTGTCCTTCTTTCCCTTATCTCTTCCCACATCCCAGTTTCTCTTTATCCTTGAGCATTTTCCTTTCTTTTCACAATGTTTATCATACCTCCTAGTTTTTTTCACTCTTTCAGGTTTTACAATAGTGAGACAATGCAGTGCTTGCACATGCAGGTCTGATTTATTTCACTTATGAGTATGGTGTCTAGTTGTGATCATTTACCTATAAAAGCCTTGAGTTTATCTTTCTTTATAGCTGAATAATATTCCATTATATAAAAGTACCACAATTTTCTTATTCAATCCTCAGTGGATGGACATTTGTGTTGCTTCCACAATTTAGCAATTACAAATTGTGCTGCTATGAGCATAGGTGCACACATATCACTGTGATATGATGTTTTTAGATCTTCTGGGAAAATACCCAGAAGGGGAATAGTTGAGTTGAATGGGACCTTTAGACCTAATTTGCTGAGGGATCTCCTAACAATCTGTCTTAGAAGTAAAAAAAAAAAAATCATAAAAGAAATAAAAGTAAGATATTCAAATATTTGCTCTTGAGTTTGTGAAACACCTTTTAAATTTCTTAGCTATCTTCCAACAGGTTTTGAAAAGGAAGTGACAACCTCTCCATAACATTATAGTGGATGAAAGATTGATTGATTATTAGTGGAAACACAATAGTGGAAATGCTTGTGGGTTCTACTCTCTTGCAGTGACTAGGAAATAAGAATCAGAGGAAGGAAAATGACTAGAGATTTTCTAGTGGAGGTTGTCCAGAAAAAAAAGATACAACTTCTCATTCTCAGTTCTTAACTTCAATTAGGAAGATACTGGGAATGGCCTTTGTTCTGTGTCAGCAATGTGATACATTTTTAAAAGGCTGATGAATATGCATTGTGTAAAACCTGAAGGAATTATACTTTTCCAAGTATGATTAAATAAGTAAACACATTTTCTGGAGTTGCCTGACTTTCAGACAGTATTTGAAAAATAAAACTTTTCCTGTTTTCTGAGTTCACATGAATCAAATATGAGACATTTTATGTCAACAAATGGTAATGCTGACCCTAGGAAAAGTTATGTAACATACGATGCTTCCAACATTGTAACCAGACAGGTCAGTGAAAACCTCTCTGACAGAGATCTGAGGCTTTACAAAGTGCATTGGCTAGTGAATTGAAATAATGTGTCTAAAATTTATGACAGAATCCCTTTTGTCTTACTGTTAAAAACTTGCCTTAACTACTGTTCCTTTCAATATACCATCAGACATCAGCAGTACAGGCATCCCAGCTATATCTATCTATCTATCTACATCTCTGTCTCTCTCTCTCTCTTTTTCTATATATCTATATATCTATATATCTATATCTATATCTATATCTATATATCTCCTTCCTTCTTTCTTTTTTCTTTTTCCCTCATCCCAGTTAATGCTTAAAATCTTTTATATTTTGACCACTTTTTCATGCTTATATCTGGTAATCTGAGCAACTGATTTGAAGACAATAATATGCAATGGAACTACCATGGTGAATTCCTACCATCTTGTCTAGTGAAGCTCTGTATCATCTCTAATGTTTTATCTAACAATTATTTTCTTATTCTCTTTAATGGTTTGAACAATCTTCCATTCTTACATCTGGTAATCTGAGCAATGTAGTTGCAGATAACAATATGTAATATAACCACTGTTAATTCCTATCATTTTGTTTTGAAGCCCTGTATCACTTTAAATGTTCCTGCTTTGTTTTATTTATGTCTGTGATGTTGGTATGCTGCTGTTGTTCTTTTTTTACTACTCTCTTTAAAATAAAAAAAATTTAAAGCTAATGTGAATAAAACTGAGCTCCAAAACTTCAAAAAAAACCCCAAAAGCTTGCCAACCAAATGTTTCTTTTCTTCTTTCTCAAAACTATTCTGTAACTATATATTCTAAGCAAAATATTGCAAAACTAAATTCAGGGAAATAGAAAACGTAAATTCAAATCTCCTAAGAATGTGTAGTTGGGTAATTTACTGCATCTATCAATGACTTATTTTTTATATGTAAATTAGGAGGATTAAGTTACACGATTTTAAGACCCTTTCTACTAAGCTCTGCAGGGAGTGATGATTCCCTAGGGTGAACACTACAAAGAGTGACATATGACGTGATGATCCCCCGGGTGAACATGGTTCAGTCTTGTGCTTCATGTCTGTGGGAGGGGAGAGCACAGCCTTCAGAGCCCTTGCCTTTATATTGTCCACGCAGACATAGATTGACTCAATGATTACATGGATGGCATTGCAGAAACCAGCTGCTACTCGGGGAATAAACACTTGTTCAGAATTTCAGTGGGAGCTCTTAAAATCTCCAAGCTGGTCTGGCCAGAGTTAAAGATGCACAAACTCTTAATTGCTCTACATCCAGCGTTTGGATTTGGTGAGATGGGGAGGATATAAGGAGTAATCGTTACTTGAGTCACAGCAAAGATACAATATACAGAATTTACTATTTAACTTACGGCTTGTAAATATCATCTCAGCTTTTCCATTAATAAATGAGGGTAAGGCCCATCTCTCCCTATTTGCATTAAATCTTCTACAGCAAGTAGAGAGCTCGTGTTTGATACTTTAAATTTTGTAATTTTCCATGTGGTCATTATTTGATTAAGAGAAACAAAGAGAGATGAAAAATAAAAGAATCTGGTTTATCAATTTTAACTATTTGAAATATATTGTGTTCATTAAATCCTTATTATTTATAAAATATAGAATAATAACCAACAAAATATAGGAGCTAATCATATATAAATATTTTGTATTAAAAGAAATATTTGACTGTTTACATTGTTCTCAGCTTGTACTTCCATGGAAAGTGCTAATAATTTGATGGAACTACGGTACATATCTCTGGTGTAATATGAGGAATATTGGGTTTCAGGATTAGAGATTTGAGTTTACATCACAGTACAAGACTATTATAGCATGCTGAATACAAATTTCCTAATTTTTAATGAAAGAAATAAAACAAAGCATTAGTATATAATACTCAATGAGCTATGAAATTAGAGAATGAAAAACCAATAACTATGCATAAAAATGAAAAAGATATACAAATGACTATTAATAATTTAAAAATTCTCCCACTTTAATTAGAAAATGTTAAAATTTCATTGAGGTACCACTTAATGATCCTATAAAAGAATCATATCTATCAGACTGCAAAATTCTAACTGCTTGAAAACTACTCTACATGATACCATAATGAGAAAGAATGTGAAATAATTTTACTGCATGAAATGGAATTTAAATATATACATTTCACACTTTGCATTTATTGATTTAACATTTATTGATTCAACCAAGTGTGGATTGAAAATATCTCAAAAGTTATTACATCTGTACATGTGCAAGACATTTTATCATTATCTTCTAAACAATACAGCAGGACATGAATTTATATATTTTACATTGTATTAAGTATTATAAGTAATCTAGAGATAATTTAAACTAGATGTAATGTATTAGGTCATGGGAAACTACTGCACCATTGTATATGAGTATTAAAGAAACAGTTGAGACTAGTTAAATTTATAAAGTTTATTTGCATAAGAAGTTTCTAGAACTAGGCAAAATTCTAGATGAAAGAGCTCAGGATGTTCTATCTCTATAAATATATGTTTAAAATATATTTGTACCCAGAGGAAAGGAACTGATATACTGAAACCATCTGACTGGGTGCAGTTGGCATTTGCCTTTATGTTTTCATGTTTTGGCAAATTTCAGCCTCTTTTTAGCTGAAAGTTCTGCTGCTATGATTGGCTGAGACTTGGTTGGTTACAAGACTATACTCTTAAATTAAGTTACAATTTGTTTACACATCAAAATAGTTTACTATGTGCAGGTCATCTTGGAACATATTTATTGTTCATATATAGTGGACTGATTGAAGCCAAATTTATTTTAGCTCAACAAGGACTTGAGCATCTGTGAGTTTTGGTATTCGTGGGGGTCTTGGAACCAATCCCTTACAGATGTCAAAGTTTGATTGTGTATGCAGTAACTATATATAATCACATATACATATATACACATACATACAGCAAATATATATATATATTCTCTAATGAGAAGGAGATAGTGGATGATAGGGTTAAAATGTCAGGGATAAAAATCAAACCTTTAACATACCTACATTGTAAAATTTAGTTTAAATTTAGATTAGGAGAAAGTTCAAACTGTAAACCTACCATGTTGCCATGGTCTTCACAGCTTTTGAACTTCCTTTGGTGAGGACTGTGAAGGGCAGCAAGAAGGTGAAGAAATGAAGACAAGATATAGAGGACTGGAGTCAGGCAGAGCCCTCTCTCCAGATGGAAGGAAAGGAAATGCTCAACTGCAGCAGCACATTTATTAATACACTGGGCAGGTTGATGTCACATGACACCCCTCTGTCTAATAACCTGGCACTTGAATTACCTGTGGTGCCTGGTGTTATATGGCTTGCCTGGGGGCTCTTTGTTCTCAGGATCAGCCTTGCTCCAGCCCCATATGTGTGATGGATCTCCAGCTCCAGCCACTCCCTACTCTATGATTTGTGGGGTAAAAAAGTACTGTAGGAATCAGACCTTGAACAATTATGAGTGGACCTGGGCAACTGAAGACACCAAATGGGACATTGCAGAATTCAGGGCAACACTAACAAGCCAATTTAAGAGAGAAATCCATCTAGCAAAGAAGGGAAGATATAAAAGGGGACCTGATAACAAAAGAGTCAATGTGAAACTTATACTTCTATAGCTCTTGAGCCAAGCAGTGAGGAAAAACTTGGCTACAGAATGAAGGGGCAGGGAGTGAGGCAGGATAGAGACTTTTGGCTCTGCAGCATCTGTGTAACTCAAAGATTAGAGCCTACTGGATGCTGTTTTATACTCCCTGTAACATTCTAAATAAATTTATCTTTAGACAACTCTAAACCAGGATTGTGTACAGATGGAACCTGTAGCTTAGCCACAATAACTTGGCAATAGAAAGATGTAGCCTATGCCACTCCACAATCTATAGGAGAAATTCATACAACTGAATTTACCTGGGAGCTCAGCAGGTGCTGCAACCTCCAAGGTGCTTTCCGTAAAATGGTACCTCATCTAGAATGGATAAGATGGTTAGGGTTTAGACATTACTCTCTAATTGCACATTGGTGGTTTGGCCTGCACTTGCTTAAATAAAGAGTGCATGCCAACAGGGTAACAGTGAAGATGCAAATCTCTCAAGGCCTCCACTCTGTAGTGTACCCCACCTTTTCATCATATTCTATTGGTCAACACAACCTGCAAGGCAACAAAAATTCAAGGGTTTGAATGAGATGCAAACTATTCTAGTGATTTTCAGTCTATCACAGTACATATTTACAGTCTACCTACATGGAAAATATGCTCATTTAACTTCAAGACTCCCAAAGTCTTACTCAGTTACAGCATGAGCTACAGGTCTAGGGTAGTTTCTTCTACCCTAAACATATATGAAGTTTCTTGAGTGCAGATCTTCATATGCATGACTCTGAACCCAAAAGACGTTAGATGCTCTTTTCCACACACCTAACATGCACACTCAGTAAAAAGGGAAAAAATGTGGCAGATAAAAGCTTCTGGCCCATAACTATTCTGATATATTTCTGGACATATTTCATCAGTCTCCCTGATTCCAGGAACAGGGAGTGTTTCTGCCCTCTGACATCGTCTTTTACTCCTCTGATGTTATCTGGTCAAACTCAAGCCTCTGAATCATTTTTCTCTTTCAATTAAAACTGGATCTTTTTTGATGGGTAGTTTCATCACTCTACTTCAATCTACAAAATTTTGAGCACACGAAATCACTGTCTATCCAAGTGGCTTTCAATGCAGTGCATAGTATAGAATATATAAAGGGAGAGAAATAGTAGTTTGGATGTGGATAGCATTAGCAAATATGGGAGAGTAAGAGCAGGCAACTATACGTTCCATCTAGATGTGTCTAGATGTCTCCCCAAAGCCTCATGCAGCCATAGGGTGAGCTTCTAGAGTTTAAGATTGACTCATGGTCCATTGATAGGATTATGGGTATGAGTGCTACACCACCCTGGGGTGGGCAGCCTGCATACAGTGTAAGGGAGGGAAAGAGGTTTGCTCTCTGTGGCTGCTCCTCCCTTTTTGCTGTCTTCCGCCACCATGAATGGTTGCCCTCTGCTTTGTGCCACTCTGCTTTGGAGCCAGTTGAGTATGGACTGAAACCTCCACAGACTGTGAGCTAAATAAACCTTTCCTTCCTTAATGCTGGGTGTCAGGTATTTTGTCCCAGTGGTGAGAGAAAAGTAACTAAGACAGCATCATTCTTTCTTTTTCATATGAACTGATTTTTTCTAGGTGAGTACATTCCACAAATTGTCTGTCTACAAAATTTTTGAGCATTGGAAGTCATTTTTACTACATAGATAGCAGTACTTCTCACAACATTTCATAAAGACCAAAATTATAAAAGTTCATTCAGAAATTGTATCTGACGTAATTTAACCCCAGTTGTGAAAGTAGTTGCATGCCTTTCATTAAAACTATTTACAAATATAGTGAACCTAATGTTTTTTAAAAAACCAAGAATCTAGTATTAACATCAAAGTATCAAAATGTTTCTTACTTTTCTTTTTCTATAGCATATTATATTATATATTGTAATTACATTAACATTTATATTTAAATTTTTAAAATATGAAGTATCTGGCTTTTAAAAACTTTGAATATTTCCAGATTCATCTAGGTTGAAACATAAATCATTAATTTATTCTATTTTATGGCTAACTACTATTTCATTGTGTGAATATACCACATTTTGTGTATACTTTCATCAGATGATGGATATTTGTAACTCATGGACACTGTGAGCAGTGCTCCTATGAACATTTATGTACAACACGTCACATATTTTATTACACCATCGCTATAAACTGTCCTGAATAAGGAAATCACAGAGAGAGAGAGGAAGTAATTTAATAGTGTCAAGTGGTAATAGTGGGGATTAGATAGTGGCTACTTAATGGACATGAGATTTCCTTTGGGGATGACAAAAATAATATGGAACTAGATGGTAGTGGTGGTTATACAACCCAGTAAACATACTAAATGATACTAGCGGCAAACTTATGTTTTACTACAATAAAAAAATCAGTGAAATATCCAAATATATGTGAAGAAACAAAATCATCTACCTTATTCTTATTCCCACTCCCTGAGATAACCAATATTTTAATAGCCAGATTTGTTTTGCTATTGTTTAATTTTATAAGCAAGATCAAATCACATTCATCACCCATGAATGTTTTTTGTTTGACGGTTTTCTGTGGATACTTTTTAAAGTCAATATATTAAAGTCAAAGTAATTTTGTGGGTGATGAGGACTTTTGAAATAGATGTTCTGTAACTTTTCCAATTCCTTCACTGATAGACAAACTCTTACTTGGCTATAATAAACAACCCTCTTACAGATAGTCTATAAATAGCATATAAGCTGCTTCTTAAAAGAAAGATTTAGGAAGTCAGCAAGATGGTGGAATAGAGGTGCCTGTCATATTTCTCATCATAAGGAAAAGATCACAATAAGAGGAAAAAACAATAGTCATTCCACTGCAGGTTTGTAACAGAGTGACAGAATACAGTGGGGATATAGCAGAGATCTTGTGGATCAGGGAAAACTGTAGTGGTCTTATAAAGAAAGGTACTAGACATACAGGATCTACCATCTTGTATCTCCAGAGATCAATCTTGAACCAACAGGAATTTCACTTAGCAAAGAATGGGTAGACAGGAGGCTCCCAGCAGTCTCCACTAACTTACTGACATGACACTTGAAATATTTGGGGCTGAACAAGGCTGCAGCCTTTGTCAGCCTTGAACCCGCTATAGGAGCATAGGAAATCGCACACCATTGTATTTTTCCAGAAAAAGAGCTTACCCCGTATTGCCCTTGCCTCTCCAGGATCTTACTGGGTAGCATCATCTTGGCACTTCACCCACCTAGTGTCCTGAGAGCAGTGAAGTGGCTTCTTTTAGCAGCTCAGCTTTTCCAGATCTACAAACCTTCCAGGTGTTCCACTCACACATCTTCAACCCAGGAAGCAGCTGAGAAGTCTATCATAAGGCCCCAAGAAGCAGAGATGGCCCTGCCAAGCCCTTCCTGGTACTAGAAAATAACTGGACAGCACATCCCAAAAGGGTCAGCTCCCTGAAACTCCAGAAAGGCACTCACATATCCCTGCAGTTACTAATGGGTATTCTACCTAGACTCTTTTGTGCAGCCTGACACCCAGCTGTCACTCAGATGCTGAAATGTGCCCCACTCCTACTACTGGGCACAATGCACTGAGGCTACCTGGGCTTGCCAGTGATTTTCTGCTGTGCAGACCTTCAAAACTGATGAGTGTTCCATTTTTGCTATTGTGCCAGCTGTGACTTATCTGCCCCAATCCATGAGAACAGCTCTGTTCCTGTGCAACCCACAGAAACTGATGAATGTTCTGTACTCACAGCCAGATGCACTGTGCTCAGTTCCACTGGTAAACTCACCAAACCTGAGAGCTATAACCTAGTAGGGCAAACGATTTCACAGACATGTTGCAGTGTCTGCCAGTTTAGGCACCTTCGGGCATCATTAGTGTTGATTACAGCTGAAGAATCTATATGGACACTATACTACTGGAACCAAAAGGCCAACAAAATCTGCTTATGTGACATTCTTGGAAACACCTTTAGGAGAAAAGTCTTTTACTATAAAAGCCACCTTATAAATTTGGCAGAGGAAACTGACCCACCATATGTGAAAATATCAACATGGGGGCATGAGAAGCATTCAAAAGCAAAGTAATATGAGGCATCCAAAGGAACACAGTAACTAGCAACAAGTTTTAAAGAAAAAAATGCATGAATTTCCTAAAAATCTTTCAAATAATGAACAAGAAAAATAATCTAGTTCATGATCTCAATAAAAATTCAACAGAGAGGGGTCATAAAAAGAACTGAACAGAACACTTGCAATTAAAGAACTCAAAAAATAAAATGAAAATGCAGCTGACAGTCTCAGTAACAGAGTAGAGCAAGCAGAATAAAGAATTTCTGAGTTTGAAAACCAGTCTTTGGAAAAATCCAAATGAGAAATATTTTAAAAGTATGAGGAAGGTTATGAGACCTTTGAGACGCCACTAAAGTGAATGGTACTAACAATTTCACATTAAGAGAAGGGAAAATGTATAGAAAACCTATTCAGTAAAATAATAGCTGAAAACTTTCTGATATGTGCTGCTGAAACAGCCACTTTTTTTTTGAGACAGGTCTCACTATGTAGTTCAGGCTGGCCTTGAACTCAAGGCAGTTCTGGATCAGCCTTCCATGGGCTGGGATTACAGGCATATGCTACCATGTGTGACCCACTGTTGGGATAGTTACTTACATCTAGGTATAAGAAGCTCAAAATCTTCTTAAAGCAATGGATCATAAAAGGTTTCTTCTGACATATATTATAGTCAAACTTTTAAAAGTCCAGAAAAAAGGAGAACTATAAAAGCAGCAAGAGAAAAGTGCCAAGTTACATATAGAAAAATCGCTATTGTACTAACAATGAACATCTCAGAAAAACTCTTACAGGCTAGAAGAGAGCAACATGACAAAATTAAACTTTTGATAGGAGAAAAATACAAACCAAAAATATTACTCTTCCTCTTAAAAAAAAAACCAAAACAAACACAAACCTATAACCAGAAATACTACCTCCATAAAGCTGTCCTACAGAAGTAAAGGAGAGATAAAATCTTCAAAAAAGAGGCAAAGATTAAGTGAGTTCATACTATCAGACCAGCTTTACAAAATCATGCTTTCAGGGAATCCAACTATAGAAGCAAATAGATGATAACAACCGTCATGAAAACATGCAAATATAAAAATTTCATTAGAAGGGAAGATACACAAAAAAGAAAATGATCAAACTTTATCAATATAGAATGTCACCAAACTGCAAAAACAAGAGCAGAAAGAAACAAAAGATATGCAAAATAATCAGAAAAAATTTAAAATGGCAGGAGTATGCATTTATCAATAATAACTTGAGCATTAATACAACTATACTATACTCCCCAATTAATAATTTTTGATTAGCTAGATGGATTTAAAGAAGACCCAGTGATATGGCACCTATAAGAAACCTCATCAGTAAAGACACAAAGAAAAATATGCAAAAAGATATATCATGAAAATTAAAACCAAAATTGAGTGGGAATAGCTGTCTTTGTATCAGATAAAATGGATTTAAGTAAGAAAATTTAGAAAGGGACAAAGAGGGTCACAATATAATGTTAAAAGGATCAACTGAACAAGAGGAAGTAACAATTGTAAATAGATGATATATACAAAATACTGGGGCATTCAACTATGTGAAACAAATATCAGATATAAAGGGCCAAAAATTTCAATATGTTGTTGGTTGGGGACGAGAGTTCTTCACTTTTAGCAATGGTCATATAATCATAATAAAAAATACATCCTAATAAAAAACAAAGATTGGAGTTAAACTATTCTATGGACCAAGAGATTTAACAGACATTTATAGAACACTTCTTCCAAGTAAAGAGTGCACATTTTTCTCAGCACATACTGTAGGATTATTTCTATCACACAGTAGGTAAAAACAATTTTTTAAAGTAAGATTTAATCATGTACATTTGGGGCCATAGTGAAATGAAACTAGAAATCAACAAGAGAGATTTGTCTTGTTAGAAGTTATACAAGAACATGAAAATCAAACTAGATGCTCTTGAATGACCAATGCCCAGTCACTGAAAAAATAATTAAAAAACTTAAAAGTTCATGAAACAAATGCCAATGGAAAGAAAATATATCTAAACTCGTGGGATATAGCAAGAGTAAAAGTAAAAAAGTGTGTAGCAGTAGATGCCTACATTAAAAGGAAGGAGGGAAGGAAAATGGATCCAATACAAACAACCTAATGATGCAACTCAGTGAACCAGAGAAGCAGTTACTAGATGGAAAGGAATACATATATCCAAGAGAAATAACTGGAGACTCAACAACAGAAAACTTACTGAAATGGAGAGTAATTTTTAAAAAGACAAGATTGAAAGAATATTTAAATTAACCAATGAGAGAATGCATGACAAATGAAATATTAGATTCAAAAGGAGACACTGCAATGATACCACATAAATGTAAAAAAAATTTCTTTTCTGATGCTGATATGCACAATTATGTACTAACAAGGTGGAAAATCTGAAAAACCTAGGTAAATTTATGGACTCATATACTAGTAAAACTGAACCTTTAAAACACAGAAAACCTGAACAATCTAATAATAAATAATAAGATTGAATAAGTAACAAAAATAGTTTGCTCAACTGAAGATCTGTTCTTTTGATATCTCGCTACTCCCACTCACGTGCCAAGTTACCACTAGCTGTGGACACTGCCTTCCCACCCCTTCACTGAGCTTAATCCTTACAGAATGTCTGGCTGCCCATGCGGCTTCCAAACCCAAGCTTTCAAGGACTTGGGACAGCCAAATTTGGCAAAGCTGTGAGAGAGGATGAAGCACCAGGAGGGAATTCTGTGTATCAAAAACTGATTTACAAATTGCCTGGAAAGGTAAAAAGATTTTAATCACTTTTACCAAACTGAAAGCTACCATTTCAGAATGTGAAAGAGTCAGAAAAAATGTGAGTGGTTTCACCCTGTTAGTTTACACTATAGGCAAAAAGTATTTGTAGGTATTGATGTGGCCATAGATAAGGCCCTGAATTTCATCTGATACTTTATCCTTAGTTCCTGGCTATGTTTCCACAGATAAATTAGGTCATCAAAAACAGCTTTAAAAAGGCTGGATTTGTACATCCTATTTACAAAGGAATTAAACAAGTGCCCAGCTGCCAGCAAGAGCCAGGGTGCATTCCCCAAGTGAAGTTAGGGCACATCCCCTGCAGCACAATGTTTCAAGTCAAGCACAGGATATTTTCAGCAGCTGTGACACCTGCTTATTTACAAGTTACAAATAATGACCATTGTAAGACAAGGTGAACACCTTTCAGAAGAATGTTTTGGAGTATGTTGTGAAAAAAATTTCCTACAAGAAACAGCTCAAGACCAGAGGGCTTCACTGTTGAATTTTACCAGTCTTTTAGAGAAGATCTAGCATCAGTTCTTCTCAAAGATTATTCTAAAACCAAAACCAGACAAGGACTTAATTAAGAAAGAAAAGTACAGATCAGGATTCTGCATCAGTACTTCTACAGATGCAGAAATTCTCAACAAAATACTAACAGACCAAGTCAAATAATGCATTAAAAAGACTAACATCCTTATCAAGTAGGATTTATGTCACAAATGTAAGGATGGTTCAATATTTGCAAATTAATAAGCATAGCAATCAATCAAGGATAAAGGACAAAAACTGCATGCCATCTCAGTAGAAGCAATAAAAAATCATTTGATGAAATTGAGTAGCTTTTCACGATAAAAATCTTCAAAAATTACGTGTAGAACACACAGACCTCAATGCAATAAGAAGCTGAATGTGATGAAACCCAAGCCATCATTATACTGAGGTGGAAAAGATGAAAACATTTTCTCTAAGATCAGAGAAAGACATGAATGCTGACTTTCACCCCTCATATTGAACACAGTATTGGTAGTCAGTCAGACTCATAGACAAGACAAAGAAATGATGAAAAGCATTCACACTGGAAAGGAAGAAGACAAGTTATCCCTGTTTGCAGATGACATAATACACCAATATAGAAATATCTAAAGACTTCAGAAGAAAAGTTACAGATGATAAATTTGGAAAACTAGGAAGATATGGAGTTAACATAAAAACAGTAGTATTTTATACAACAATAATGAACTTGCTAAAAAAAGAAATCAAGAGAGCAATCTCACTAACAATAGCTACCCCCACAAATAATAGAATATTGGGGATAAATATAACCAATGAAGAATGTGATCACTACAGTAAAAATTATAAAACATTGGTGAAAATTATTGAAGAGGACAAAAAAGAAAAAAGACATTCCTTGTTAAAATGTCCATGCTACCCAAATAATTTAGGTTCATTGTAATCTTCATTAAAATACCAATTTCATTCATCACAGAAATAAAAAAATAATTCTGAAGTTCATATGGAGCCACAACAAGACTTCATGTAGCCAAAGCAACCTCAAACAGAAATAAAAAAGCTACAGACATTACAACATCTGATCTCAACACATACTACAAGCTACAGTCACTAAAACAGCATGCAACTGCATAAAAACTGACACATAAACCAAATGAATAAAACAGAAAACTCAGGAATAAATCTACACATCTACAGTCAAGCAACCTGGGATAAAGTACCAGAAATATACACTGAAGAAAGGAAAGTTTCTTTAAAAAATAATGCATGGGGAAAATGAAAATTTATATGTAGATGTCTTGGTTACTTTTCTCTCGTTGCTGGGACAAAATACCTGATGCCCAAAATTAAGGAAGGAAAGGTTTATTTTGCTTACAGTTTGTGGAGGTTATAGTCCATACTTGGCAGGTTACAAGGCAGACTGGCACAGGGCAGAGGGCTACAGCTCATGGCGACAGAACACAGCAAAGCAACAGAACACAGCAAAGCAACCCGCACCGAAAGGGAGGAAATGACCAGAAGCACCCTCTTTCTCTCCCTTACATATGCAAACTATCCACCCCAGGGCAGGTGTAGCTCTCACACCATAATCAATCAAACCCTAAAAGCCTGCCTTGAGACCCCATGAGGCTTTGGGGGCACACCTAAACACAAACCATAACAGTAGAAAAACAAAATGACCTCCATCTCTCAACATGTACAAAAAACATCTCAAAATGCATCAAAGATTACAATGTAAGACCTGGAATATGAAACTAGTAGTGCTGCAGAATCTGTACCTAACCAGATGAAAAACACTCTGCACTAGGAGTTTGGAGCAGGCAGGCTGGTGGGAACCAGGTCCAAAACAATAACACTAGCTTAGAATAAAGTACTAACATACACATTTTAAGCAGGAAGTACAGGGTTGATAACAAGTTAGTCTATAATTGGTTACATATATTTGATCATACTTTGTTGGGTAAATGTGTCCGGGCAGGCTTAAATGGAGGGGGCCATTCATCATGAAGCAGGAAGGTCTGGGAGTACAGGCAAGCAGGTAAGATTTAGTGTGACCTTGACGGGGCCAGTCTGCCTCGTGTAGGTAGTCCTTGATATGTGTTCCGCACACAGGATATGTGTTCGGCATTGTGCAGCTGGTCAGATAGAGCTGAGTCAAATTATCTCTGAGTTGCAGCTGGGTAGTTTAGTCAGAGCCGGCTGCGTCTGATGACCCAATTATGAAGTTCTAGTTTTAAAATTCTGCACTATTGTAGAAAACACTAGGGGGCGCACTTTACCATATTGGTGCAGGCGATGTTTTTCAGAGTCCCAAAGCCGATGCAAGAAAACAAAATGAATTAAGAAGGACTGTACAACAAAGAAATTAGTCAATGGAATAGAAAGGCAACCTGTAGAATGGGAGCAAGTATTTCAAACTAATCGTGAAATGAGAAATTAATGTCTAGAATATGCCAAGAGCTCAAATAAGTCAACAACAAAAAATAAAGAACCCAATTAAAATTGGCAAATGACTTATGGTCATTATGTACAAGTATATGAAATGTTCCTGCCTCTAATCTTCAGTGAACTGCAAATCTAAATCATCTCAGCACAGTGCAATTAGACATTACAAAAGGAAGAAAATAACAAATATTGGTCAAGAAGTAGAGAAAGGAAAACTGTCATACATGGCTGTGGGAGTTAGAGTAATATAACTTTTGTGGAAAATAGTATAAACTTCCCTTAAAAAATTAAGCCTAAAACTATCATATGACTTAGTTATTGCATTAACGAGCATATATCCAAAGAAAATGAAATTTCTACTTCATTTCTGAATAATTTCCATTTAAGCATACAATTTTTAAAAGTGCATAGAGTTGTGTAACCATCACTATAATCATGACATAACATATTCCTCACAATACTTTGCTGTAAATTCCCTCACTACTTCCTCCAATTTTGAACACTGAAAATTGTCAAGGTATTTCCTAAAAGTGGCTATAACATTTTGCACTCCATCTGCACTATGTAAGTTTCCTTTGGACTCTGGACACAAATAATTTCTCCCATCCAGCGGTATTCTTTTTCACTTGCTTAACAGCATTTTAAAAGAGAATTTTTAACACTTGATGCAACCTGTGTATTAGTCAGGTTTCTTGCTGCTGGGGCACAATAACCAAAACCTCTGGGCTTTGGAGGGTTCAGCCTGAGGCTGGCTGACTCCAAGGCATCAACGTCATGATGGAAGGTCACTGTGCAGCAAAGCCCCTAGCTCCACGGCAGGCAGAAGAGTGTCAGCGAGAGACACGCACTCGAAGCCGTGCCTGAGGAACGAGTTTGGAGACACTCCTTCACTTCCAACTGCATTAAAGAAATTGAGATTTATTGGTGTCATAGCCTACCTAAAGATCCTATAGAATTCAATAGTAAATCCATCATATTCTGGGCTTTTCTTAGTTGGTACGTTTTTTTTTTTTTTTTTATTACTGCCTCAATTTCATTGACATTTTTATGTTTTCTTGGTTAAATTTTAGTGATTCATATTTGTCTAAGTTTCTGTCTGTTTCTTTAAGACTTTCCAAATTTGTTGGAGTAGAAGTTTTTGGTAGTTACTAACGTCTGTATGTCAGCAATATCCATTGTGATTTTTGTCTTCTCCATGATTTTGTCTTCTTCATTTAATTTCATTGATGTGGATTCTTTCTCTCCTTTTTTACATTTGGCTTAGAGCTTATTTGTTTATTCTTTTAAAGAACAATCTCTTAGATTTGTTAATCCTTTTTTTTTTTTTTTTTTTGGTCTCAGTATCATTAACTCTTTTCTGATGTTTTTGATTCTCCTCTTTAGATTTGGATTTGGACTTTTGTAAGTTTTCTAGTATTTTGAAGTTCATCATTATGTTGTTTATTTGAGCTAACCCAGTTGTTCTAAAGTGAACAATGCTTGCAAAAAACTTCCCTCTTAGAACTGTTTATTTTGAATCCCATAAATTCTATTGTGTTATACTGGCATGACATTTGATTCCAGGAATTGTTTAATGACTACTTTCTAAGTTTTTTTTCTGTGATCCACTTGCTCAGGAGTGTATTATTCTGTTTCCAGGTCTTTGTAAATTTTTTGTGATATCTTTTGTGATTGATTCTAGTTTCCATGCACAATGATCTAAAGCATTCATGGGGTGATTTTTATTCTTTTGTATTTATTTAAGCAGGCTTTGTACACTAGTACATGGTTTATTTTGGAGAAAGTTCAATTTGCTGCTGAGAATGATGTGTATTCTGTTGTAGTAGGATGGAACACACTGTACATATTTATAAAGCTTGTTATTTGTTTTAAGTTGTGGTTCAGCTTTGATATATCTTTGTTAATTTTTTTTTAATTGATCTGTCTGTTGGTGGAAGCTGGGTGTTGAGGTCACCCAGTCAGATTATGTGTTTGTTTTTTGCCTATTTGTTTTTGTTCTTTTATGTCCAGCAGTGTTTGTTTTATGAAATGAAGTGTTCCAATATTCAGTGGATGTATACTTACAATTGTTATCTGTTCCAGTTGAATTATTCCCTTAACTAACATATTGTGACCTTCTTTGCCACCTCTGACTAGTTTTAGCTTGAAATTTATTTTGTGTGAGTACAAGATTGCACGGTCCTATTACATGAAAATATTACATTCCAACCTTTGAGTTTTGGTATATAGATTTCTTTCTATATTAGATTAGTTTATTGAATGCAACAGATTGTAGGGTACTTTTTTTTTAAATTTGGTCTACAAATCTGTGTCTTTTAATTGCAGGGTTGAGCCTTTTAATTTAAGGGTTATTACTGAAAAGTAATAATTTATTCCTGTCATTGTGTTCTTTTTCTGTTGGTGATTTTTTATTTTTGTTTTTGGCTTAATTACTGACCTTGTTGATGGATTCATTTTATTTGATTTTTTTCGCTTTGTGGTTTTCTTTACCTCTGTCTAGAATATTCTTAAGTATTTTTTGGAGTGCTTATTTTGTGCTCATGCATCCCTTAAGATGTTCTTTGTCATGAAAAGTCCTGTTTTTCCATCAATCTTAAAAGATAGTTTTACAGTATCATTCTGGGTTAGTGGTTGCTTTTAGGACTTGAAAAGCTTCACTCTAAACTCCCCAGGCCTTTAAAGTTTCTGTTATGAAGTCTGATGTAACTCTGATCACTTTACTTTTGTATGTAACTTCTCACTAGTACTTTTTAAGATTCTGTCTTTTTGTTGGACATCTGGGATTTTGACTATGATGTGTCAAAGGGAGCTTTTTTTATTACAGTCAATGATGTTTTGTAATCCCTGCCTACCTGTATGTTGAAATATTTTCTTATGCTTATAAATCCTTCTATTATGATTTTTGTAAATTGATTTTTGCATTTCTTCTGTGCTTTCATCTAGTTTTTCTTCAGATCTAATTATCCTTTGTTTTCTTATCATAATCTAGTAGATTTTTAATGAGTTTTTCTTAAGGCTATTTTAAGTAATTTGTCATAATTTTCCATTTTTTTCCTCTATTTTAGAAATCCTATCTTCACATAGGTCATTTTGGCAATTTGTGAATTCTTTAAAATTGTGTCCATAATATTGGTAAGGCACATTTCTCTAGAATATACATTTTTAATGAATTTGTCTTTCATGTTTTCAAATGTTTTAGTCAGCTCTTTTAATTTTCCCCCATATCTACATTCATCAGTTGGTATGTTACTTCCATCATCTTTTGGATCATATCCTCATTTCCTGTAGCTCAACACCAGTGTGCAACTTTGGCAAGTAGTTTAGGCTTTAGTTAGGCAACTGTCTCCACTGCAGGTAGAGACTGCATGGCTAATCAAAACCAGACAGGGATGCCAGTGAAGAGGGAATGGTTTGGAGTATCTGGGTTATTGATCTAACTACTGAGCAAGCGTTTTTATTCTTATCTTTAAGTTTGTTTTGGCAATTGTGCTAATTTGTTGCATTTGGGGTATTCCGATTGGTTTTCATTGTCATTTCTATTCTCTTTTTTCTTCTTTCTTTTTCTTTCTATTTGGTTTTTAAATTTTTCTTACACTTTGTTCTTTTGTTTCTTCTTCATCTGTACTGCATGATTATGATACTCTTTTAGTTTCAAGGGGTTCCTATTTAATCTGCTTCCTTTTTTATGTCTTTCTTACTGTTCTTCAATTCTCTTCCCACTTTACCTTTCATCTTTCTATAACCCTCACTGTCTTACATTCTTGCAGCCCCTCCTCCATCTATCTAATGACATAAGCATGACAGGAGATTGCAGAAGTGCATTAGAGAATAATTATTAATCAGTGCTGTCAATTAAACGGTATCATTTAAGGGCATGTCAAGATAACCCTCAACAAAGTTGTGTACAGAGAAACTAAACAAAATCCCTTCCAACTTATTAACAGGCGCCAGCAATCTCACTGTCTCCTTCAAATGCTAAATACATTGTCACCTACTTGCATACATCCTCTTGACTATACAAATACGCTTCCAAGCCCCATTCACACCAGGTTTTCATCCCAGATAAAATAATTCTAACAGTGTCCAACACCCTGTCTCTTTTCTTTTTACCTGTGGATGTATCGCTTATCTTCTCTTTCCACTGACACTTTCCCTTCTTTGTACCCTTCTCTTCACGTCCACACACCTCACACTCTCCAGTCTGTATGGGGCATAAGCAAAAGTGTGAATTATCAAAACAAGTTTTAATCTTTATGATTGACATCTGCTTGATTCTTTTGACACTTGTTTTAGCTAGTAGAAATTCTCTCTTTACAACGTAGTGACAGAGTCTAATCTAATTAAATTGGAAAGCACTTGGGAATGAACAAAATTCCTAGACAAAGTCACCATCATCACTGGAAAACTGGTTCAACTAAGGAGATTTGCATATGATCAACAATTTCTCCTCACTCTACTGAACCTCAATCCTTACCACAAAAGAAAATATATATATATATATATATATATTTATATATATAAATACACACAGAAACATGTAAAAACAAGGGAAACAAAAGGCCTGAAAGACTCCCAACTCTCTCTTGTTTTCTGCTATCATTTAAGTATTTTAGAATGATATTCTTTCGGACAACTCTAATTGAATATTTTGCTTTATTGAAAATAGGTTACCATGTTTTTCTGAAAATGCATTTTTTCTCCTGCTAGTCAAAATTCTAGTTTACATTATATGACAGGTCAATGACAATTTTCCCAGAAGTACACTTTCTGGATTTATTTGGCATATTATTAGTTTTTACTTAAGCAAGTTCAGTTCATTCCTGATTCTGACAACTAGCAGCTCATCAGACTAATTTGATTGGACTCTTCACCAATTGTTTTAGTTTTGAGTATTCAATATCTTCAGTGAACTTGAAACTTTTTGAAACAGAGGTAAATATTTTGGATTTCATTCTCTGTTGTTTCCAGCACAAGGTTAGATAAACAATTGCACTTATTTAAATCAGTTCACTCACTATTTTCTGCTGCCCTTTGAAAGAATGATTTTTCCATTTTCCATTCCCAGTCTTTCAGGTCCAGGAGAAAACAAACATTGTAAATTCCCATAAGATTCTGGAGCTATCTTCCCTTTGTGGACTCACTGATATCTTCTTTTTTATTTAATAAATCCCATTGCAAGATTATTTTTTGGTCAATTCCCAAGTCCCTGCAACAACCATTTTGTCTGCATCTGATAAAGGACTGATGATTCAGCTAGGTCATTTAAGCTTAAAATTACCTCTGCAGATCTCTGGTAGAAGCATACATAACACTGAACAATCTAAAGACCTGGTGTAGACCTTCTGGTGTAGACCTGGTAAGTTAAGGTGTTTCATAACTGATTACCATTGAAATCCTTTAAGTACTTGCCTTCTCCTCTGTCACTGTCTAATCCTTATGCCATGGAGCTGAGTTTAATGAAACAGTTTTACAAATTTTGGCAGACACTGCAGAAGAATCCAAGCAAGTTGGATCAAAGAGATTAATTTTCTCCTTGATATACATTTTTTCTTTAGGACAGAAGGGCAAAACTTTTAATTTGTAAAATTCCTAATATTGGTAGGACACTCATTTTAATGAAAAGGAAATTGTCACCTGTAAAAATTAAATAAATGTCTTTTCTTTGGCTGTACAGGTATATTTTAGTAACTGTAACCAACTTCCATAATCATTTGCAAAACTAATTTTCTCCATGTTTCTGCTGGGCTTCAACTAGGACACTTTTTTTCTGTAATGGTGTTAACAGTTCTTTTGTGGTAAAGTACAATTTTTCCACAACTGCTCTTTGATATCTCACTGTAATGTTTCTTAATAGTCTTTACATGTAAGATAATTGTTATATGGCTTTACATCAAGGTCAGCTTTGTAGACAAATTCTAAATGACCGAGCATATGTGTACACATGTGTGTGTTTAACACTTTGTCACCATAAAATAAGTGCTTACTAAATGTTATCTCTTAACCCTAGAATTATATAGAAGAATAGAAGGACAAATATCTGGGTAAATCTGTTCACAGTATTATTTTCTTTTGAATGCCATATAGTACCAGGAAGGTATTATCTTCAATATATATGATTTAAGGGCCATGTTACTACATCTCTATTATTCTGTAGACTCCTTTCAAGCCAGTGTAAGAAATGAGAAGGATAAAAAGAAGAATAAGGATAAGTTTTCAAGAGGAAAACAAGTACACTAGAGTAGATTCTTAGCAATAGAGCTTGTGCTTCAATTAAACCACACTTTATCTTAATTTTTCTTTCTTAATTCAGGCTCCTACCTATGAGTGGTCACAATGAATATGGACAATAAGTCAACTGTGTCTGAATTTGTTTTGCTGGGACTCTGTAAATCCTGGGGACTGCAGATGTTTTTCCTTATGCTGTTTTCATTGTTTTATGTGGCAGCAATGGTGGGTAATAGCCTCATAGTTATCACAGTGATAGCTGATTTGCACC
Source organism: Chinchilla lanigera (assembly GCF_000276665.1). Classification (NCBI taxonomy): domain Eukaryota; kingdom Metazoa; phylum Chordata; class Mammalia; order Rodentia; family Chinchillidae; genus Chinchilla; species Chinchilla lanigera. The sequence continues at coordinate 507,420 of NW_004955550.1, read as the reverse complement.
TGCAGTGTCCTATGTACTTTCTGCTTTCCAACCTCTCCATCATTGATATGTCTCTGGCTTCCTTTACTACTCCCAAAATGATTGCAGACCACCTAATTAGTCACAAAACCATCTCTTTCCATGGCTGCATCACACAGATATTCTTTCTACATCTTTTCACTGGTACTGAGATTATTTTGCTGATGGCTATGTCCTTTGACAGATATATTGCAATTTGTAAGCCCCTTCGCTACACTTCAATCATCAGTCCTCAGGTGTGTATTGTCCTTGTGGCAGCTTCCTGGATTGTGGGAATAATGCATTCAATGAGCCAGGTTGCATTTGCTCTCACATTGCCTTTCTGTGGTCCAAATAAGATAGATAGTTTTTTCTGTGACCTTCCTGTCGTTTTCCAGCTGGCTTGTGTGGATACCTATGTTCTGGGACTCTTTATGATCTCGACAAGTGGCATAATTGCTTTATCCTGCTTTATCCTTCTTTTTAACTCATATGTTATTGTCCTGGTCACTATCAAGCATCACTCATCTGGGGGATCATCTAAGGCCTTTTCTACATGTACAGCTCATTTCATTGTTGTTTTCATGTTCTTTGGGCCATGCATCTTCATCTATATGTGGCCACAAAACAGCTTTGTGATAGAAAAGATTCTGTCTGTGTTTTATACTATCTTTACTCCTATTCTGAATCCAGTAATTTACACTTTGAGGAATCAAGAAGTAAAGACAGCCATGAGGAAACTGAAGAGTAAGTTTCTAAATTCCAACAAGGCAAGTCCTCTTCACTATTTTTAATTTCCTAGACATTAAATATCATAGTTTTTGTGACACCTGACACTGCTCATGATGCTGTGCTCAGCTCCTGTTTCTGGATTTCTTATCAAATTGTAACTGCCAAGAATTTCTAGGTGTACATTACCAGGTTTATTTAAAAATTTTTATTCATATCTTAAATATACATTAGAAATTGTGGAAAAGCAAGTTAACGGATATAATTTTGTCTAGAATCAAAGCCTATCTATAAAATATTGGGAACAAGTATTCAGTTACAGCATCCAATATTAATTATCAACTCATTGGAAAAGAGAAAGAATAAAAAGACCAAGTACAGACCAAAGGCACACTCTGCAATAATGAAACACAAAGTACCACTACCACCTGGTGATATTTACTCAAACTGGAAGTATTAAAAAACATGAAGCTGCTGTACTTCTTCTGGTTACTTTGCTTTGCAAAGTGTCTTTGTAAAATAATGACAAGCACTAAAAGTTATCATTAACTAAATGACAGTTATAAAATCTTGTTAAATGTACTATTCAGCTTGTACCCACAAAAGGAGAGCTAGATTGCAACCATGGTACTTAATAAATATCAAGTTGTTACTCTTCACTAGAATGACTGAACAAATGGGGAGAGCCAGTAATTATACATGCATTATGTATCATTATGAGAAATAAGACAAAGAAATTCCTAGCTTTTTATTTTAGGTCAAATTATAAAATAAATGTATTTTTCTTTATCGGTATGTGGTCTTCATTAATGTATTAAACAATTGAAGCAAATTCAATTTAAAAACATTGGATATTGTTTAAAACATAGTTTTGAAATCATTTAATAAAATTTTTCACAGTATGCATACAAGGATAAAACATTCATAGAAGCAAAATACCACCGCAATTTCCTTTGAAATAAGGTTACAAATGGATCTGTTTAGCTTGTATTTCTGAACATTCTCTAGACTGAAGTTATATGTCAAAATATGCCCAGTTCTAAATAACTCTTCTAAATAACTCTTTCATGAAATGTCTTCATTTGTTTAGGAAGTGTGTTTTGCAATATAAAACTGTGCTGTCTTTTGAAAGGCATCCCGTCAAGCATTGGTGCTTATGTGGAGAATTCTAAAATTCAAGAACATTTGCCAAAAATCCTCAAAGGTGTATCTGATCAGCAAACAACTCCATAAGGCAAGTCAATAATGAAACTATTCCCGGTACCGGAAACCGCCCCCCCAAACAACAACAACAACAACAAAAAATACTGAAACCAAGACTGCGGATGTCTGGAATACTTCCATGTACGAAGAGAGCTACCTACCACCCCCTGCTGGACCAGCACGAGCACTCAGCATTCAAGATGAGAACTTTTGCACATATTATATGAATTAAAAAATCTTAAATATGAACTATGGTGGGTGGTTTTATCACTATGTCTCCTTGACAAGTGGTTGGGTGTCCTTTAATCAGGGTAAACAATGTGACATGACCTTAGAGACCTGAAATTGTGCCATTTGTCAACAAAGGCAGAAATGATATTTTCCGATGCATGTTAGAAATCAGCCACCATAAACACACAAGCCAGAGACAGTTCTCAAAGGTCTGCTGTGCTATTTTCATTAACACAATTAAGAGGGTGTAGAGACAAGGAGAGAATATAAGAACATCACATTAACAAGCATTTCATCTTCCCTGTGTATCTGGGGAGCAATAACACTTGGAACTACTAAAAGAAATGAGTCTTTAAAAATTCTAAAAGTCAATTTCAAAGTCTTGTAAAATTAAGTAGAATTATTGAGCATAGGGAGAAAACCTATTAAAATCAGGCAGAAATGAAAGATAAGAAATAAATGGAACTATGTGAGGAAATCAGATATATGTAGCCACATTAAGAATTCTAAACTATTTCTAAAAATATTTGAGAATTTTAAAATATAATTTGATAATAGTGGACTTACCAATGAGCTAGTGAAATTGAAAGTTTGCACCTCTTCCTGTGCCTAGCCTTCCTTTGCCCTAGAATAACAATCACAACTTTTATTAATAATCTTTTATTAATAATTAGTAAAAATTAAAAACTTTAAACTTTTTTTCTTGAAGAAGTTCCCTAAGGTTTATGAGTATTAGTCTCTGCAGAGCCTGGGGCCACCCCGAGGGTATAAAATCCCAGACTCTGCTATCTTTTCATGAGTCTTTAGCAAAATTTCTGGGATCTGCAGTGCAGACTTGAGCGAGATACTTAAAATCTCTGCCTCAATTTCTACATCTGTGGAAGTTTCTACATTTGTAAGTGATGTCAACACCGTGCACTCGTTTTAAGAATAAAGGACGTAAGTCAGATAGACATATAGTTGTGTTCAGTGAGTGTTAGTTTATATTGTTCTGGGTGATGAACGCTAGACATCTTTTTTTGAGGAACATGATATTGTCTTGAAAAAAATGAACTTGTTTAATTCAAGAGGTAAAATTCTACTGTAGAAAATGTTAATATTCATACCTGCATGGCATGAATAAAATTAATGTGTATCTGAAATAATGTGGAAACTAAAATTGACTTCCATTGGAAAAATTGCCTTGGTTTTTGCATTAATTCTAGCTTCTGAAAACTCTGTCAAGATAGTAACATCTTTGCATAGCTTTGGTAGTTATGAATACATACATATGTGCAGATATTAATGGTGAGGCAAAGCAATTTATTCTCAACCACTTTGTCTCTTTTCATTTTAATATATAAGTCTCCTATTGCCATCTCTCCCATTTCTGTATGATTTATCTTTTGGAAAAATCAGAGGTACCTTTCCCACAGAACCTCCTACAATCTGGGGTAGCTGATTCCACACATTTTTTTTTTCCCAGCTAGATGGATTTATTTTTCTTTTTTTGCATTTTTTAATTTTAAAAGTAAAAGAAGGAAAACACTAACAGACAACCATTTACAAAATAGCAAAAAAAAAATACAAACAATACAGAGGTACAAACAAAGTGGTAGGAAATTAACAATGCTTGTTGTATTACATACTGATACGTTCAAAGTGGTTTCTCACGAAAACAGAGGCATGCAATACTGATCAATCAAGGAATCATTAACTGTTTCTTTCAGCAAAGAAATAGAAGACAGTAGTTCAACTATGTTAACTCTCCCATATATACATACATACAAAATTTCTCCTTCTTTCCATTCTCTTTTCCCACATCCCAGTTGCCCTTTACCCTTTAGCATTTTCCTTTAGTTTCACAATGTCTATCATGCCTCCTACTTTTGATCTACTCTTTCAGGTTTTACAATAGTGAGACAATGCAGTGCTTGCACGTGCAGGTCTGATTTATTTCACTTATGAGTATGGTCTCTAGTTGTGACCATTTACCTATAAAAGCCTTGAGTTTATCTTTCTTTATAGCTGAGTAATATTCCATTACATAAAAGTACCATAATTCTTTTATCCAATCCTCCAAAAATGGGCAGCTGAAATGAATACACACTTCTCAGATAAAGAAATACAAATGGCAAATAAATACATGAGAAAATGTTCAACATCATTAGTCATTTGAGAAATGCAAATTAAAACAACAATGAGATTCCATCTCACTCCAGTAAGAATGGCTAGCATTAAGAAATCAACCAATAACAAATGCTGGCGAGGCTGTGGAGAAATAGGAACCCTTCTCCACTGCTGATAGGAATGCAGACTGGTGAAACCACTCTGGAAATCAGTTCGGAAATTCGTCAGCAAACTAGGTCTAGAGGTCCCATTCAACCCCGCTATTCCCCTTCTGGGTATTTTTCCAGAAGATCTGAAAACATCATATCACAGTGATATATGTGCACCTATGTTCATAGCAGCGCAATTTGTAATTGTTAAATTGTGGAAGCAACCCATGCATTTGTTTTGCATCCATTCTCACCTCTCATTTCACAGCCTTCACGCGTGCCCCAAAGAATCAGCGATTCAGTGAGAGCCTTTCTCAAATCAAAGTGGAAGATCACAGAAAGAGGGAGAGAGACAGAGAAAGACAGGGACACAAAGAGAGAGCAAGGACTACTGAGCCAGCAGGAAACCGCTGAATGAAGAGGCAGCAACCTGGGGTAGGGATGGGGGAATTTGGGCCAGAGTGGGGCCGAGGGGAGGGGAGGGCGGGGCCGAGGAAAGGGAGGGCGGGGGCAGGGACGCAGGCGAGGTAGAGGAAATGGAGGCAGGCAGGTCCCCCTCCTAGTCCCGGTGGCTGCTGTCAGGGGGCTGGAGGGAGGAGCCTGGAGTTCTCTGAACCCAGCCCTCTGGCCACCAGAGGTGCTGCGGAGGGGCGTTGCGAGTTACTGCTGCTCCTCCCCTGGGCCCGCGCAAGGAAACTGTCCTCGGGAATGTGGACCGCAGGGGCTGTGCAGATCTTCAGGGTTTGAAAGGACTAAGCAGACCCAGGTGACTGGTGTGGAGGAAGCAACACGGAAACCTCAGGAAGGTCGTGCTCCTGATGGTCCTGAACTGCTGACCAAAAAATCTTTAGCAGAAAGAAATTCTTACCAGCTTTCTATTCAGACTGATCCTCTCGTCTATAGATATTACGGGCCACAAGAAGCTGTGAAGGTGTGATTGCCCAGATATCCAATTGTGCTAATGCAATGGTACGAATTACCAGATCACAGACTTCTGAATCCGAAACATCAGTTTCATGGTGAAATGCATAAGAATCAGTACAATTATTGATTAAAGGACCCTACAAATCCTTTCCTTTTCTAGAATACTGGCATGGAGAAGTGTCAGGGCTGAATTCTAAGCAGAATCACGATGACTTGTCTTCAGAGACCGAGATTCTGATGGCGTTCTTGGCCTGGCTTTGGTTGGAACTTCTTCAGAAAGCTCTAGAGGAATCTGTGAAAAAAGTAAGCTCTATTCAGATGGTAAGAAGCCTTCAAACAATGCAATCATTACTGTCAGGAACTGCGGGTGTCACATCCCCACAAAGTCTCTCACATAACTTTTGCTCATAAAATTGGACGTGACTTTGGATCTCCACATGCCTCTGGAGCAGAGCGCACACCAGAGTACACACCTGAAACGGAGTGCAGACCAGATGTTCTTTTGGGACAAATGAAAATGGTAATTACACCATTTATGCAAAAGCCACAACTGGGGACAAACTTAACAACAATACATTCTCACTCTATATTGTTAGAAATATGAGCCATGTTCTTGAGCAGAAGAGTAACAACTGTGTGGCTGAATTTGGCCGGCACAGCTGTGGAGGTGGAGGGTGGGGCAGGGTGAATAGTGTGACCCCGGCTCCAGGGGCCAGTGCAAGGGTGAGTGCTGCTTTGACGCAGACCAGCCAGTGGGAGGAATTGCAAGCAGAAGCCTGGAAAGCAGCGCCGTCTGACCAGGGCCCTGTTGTACAGCACAGTGTGCACTGGAGTCAAAGTCTGAGAGGTGTCCGGACAATTCCAACTGCAAGAGAAGGGACATGAATGGTGTCCCTGCTCTCTGCCAGGTGTCCGGTCATAAACCAGACTTTCAGACTGTAACAGGCATTAACAAGTGTGCATTAATGGGCAAGATGCAGGCTCCATCCGTGAGGAGTAGGGCTTGGGGGAGCGTACCTGTGCGGTCCCGACGGCAAGGGTGATAAGGAATTATGTCCTCTCTACAGTATGAAGAAAGTGGAGTCTTCACCCTGTAACGGGTCTGCACAGCGAAGCAAGCCTCTCACTGGTCTCACAATCACCAACAGCCCAGGTCTTCCTGCAGTGATTTCAGAGCTACTGTGCAGTTCCATGCAGTGTAGATTAGTAGATACTGATGGTCCTCTTACTAGGTTTAAAAATGCAATTTTTAGTCTACAGCTTGTGGAAACATTGCTGAACGGATTGTGGTTGACTGGTAGGCGGTGTTGCTCATGGGAGTGCTGGATGATGCTGATTGCTGGGTTCATTAGGGCGTGCAGTGTTCACACTCCTAGCAGTAATCTGTTGGAGACCACTACCTGTGGCTCTGAGCTGAATTTAATATTCACCAATTGGCTGTCCGTGTTTACCTGTGAGCTGTCTGAAGCTTAGGCACCTTGTCTGAAGATAGGCAGTGGACTCATAGTAAATAAACCTCTGTGAGTCCCTGGCCGTCACTGCAGTCTGTATTGGCCTGTAAATCTATAACACCTCAAAGGACAAGATAAGGCCACAGCCAAAGATGCCTGGCTCTAACCCCAATTAACTTAAAGGTGACTATAGCTGCAGGCATCTCACTCCTGCAGTGAAGGCCTTCCTGGTGATAACATAGTTCTCCTAAATTAACATTATGTATTACTTGGAGAAGTCCTGCCCAGATTCCCAAGTTTTCTTGAGTATCCTCCTCCTTTGTTTGTAAACCAAATAAATATGGGCCACCCAAGGAAGTCTTGGTCTAAACCCAGAGAATATCAAAGCTGTAAGAGAGAGTTAGTCCCTCCTGGAGTCCTGAAATCATTTCCGTTGTCTCATTTATTTAAGCCTTTGCTGTCCACTCGCTTGGGAGATTGGGGGCCTGATCAGCCTGCAATAACTAAGGGTTATTTAACCTGATAGTAATCCAGAGCTGTGTCTTCCTCAGTCACTTTCAGGTACTTTAAAGAGGAGATTGCCACAGTCACTTCAGCAGCTCCCACCCTGGAAGCCCTGGAGAGTTACCAGAAGGCCACAGCTTGGTTCTTGCTTGTGCTTAAAGTGGAAAAACCACTCAAAGAGAAACATGTTCAATCATCATCTCCAAGCTAAACTCTCACAAATACAAGTTCAGGACAAAAATGGCAAAAGATCATGTCCTCAGACCAGGTGGAATGACTTAAATATAAAGCCTGAAAGGTCCAGTTTGGTGGGGTGGGGTGGAAAAGAAACCCAATTTTCTTATGGACAGATATTTTTAACCTAGTGGGACAAAGTCTTAAATCCTATTCTGTGCCCTGTGCTCCTTGTTCTTGGTTGCTGCATTTTCTTCACTTGCAGTCAAACTTGGCTTTGGATAAACCTTTATTGAAATTGAAATAAATATATTTTTTCAACTGCCAGGCAAGGCATGGAGGCACAGCCACCTCAGCACTGAAGACGTCGCTTGCCAGTGTACATACTGTGTTCTGTGCAGACATGTATTTCTTACGTGCACTGTATTTCTGTGTGCAATGGTAAGCAGAAATTGCAACATAAATATTTCTTTGTATTGTAAAAATCTCTTTGCTTTTAATGAAAAATAGCTGTTTAATTGGTATACTCAGGGTTACAGAGAATGATGGAATTTAGTGGACCAGGGTTCTACAATGCTTTACACAGGCAGTTTTGAAACAAGAATCAATGTACCTTCTAATGACAGAGTTGGTTTTTAGGCTGTTTACTCTGTGACCAATGGCTGCTGTGAGTAGGAGGACCCCAGCTGAAGAATGTGACCACATGCCATGCAGACTGGAAGCGGCAGCATTTGCCTTCCCAGGTGTTTGCTCTACTGGTAGTTAGGGTTGAGCATAGGAATCTGACAATTTTCCCTTTAAATAGTGTAACCACAATGATAGTGAAATAGCACAATGGCCCATTCCAATTTTATTTTTTAAGTAGATGTAAATAATTGACATTTTTAAAGAAAGAGAAAGCAAAATACTAACAACTTTACTGCTATGCAGGAAATAGAACAGGACATTACAAAACAATTTAAGATTGTGACATACTTATTACTTCTATTTTTCAACGACATTACTTAAATTAGAACTAAACAGCTATGATTTTCCTGGCTTCACATACAGCACAAATGTAGGGAAAGTTGAAATGATTTCTGTGTTTTGGACTTTTTTTCTTTTCTTAAGAGTTTAAGGTTTGCACAATCCTTGTAATGTGATGCAACCCAGCAAGGCCAAAACTGATCAAAAAAATAATGGGATCTCATCCCTCTAAACTTGTGCACTATGTGGTGACTTTTTCAAAATACAGCTTTTTGAACATGATATAGAGACAAATTTTGTGCATGAATGCCTAGATACACTGTAAATAATTTTAAACAAACAGGTAACAATATGTGAAATTGCTGTTAAAACATTTAAATGCCTTTGTTTGGAGACCGCATAAATACCTTTGTTTTGGGACTAATATACACATATATATGAAATTACACAAAAGTTGAAAGTGGTTTTGTCTTTCTAAAATGGTGATTTTTTTATTCTAGAAGAGTTCTTCGTAATTTCTTGAGCATGATATTCTTTAGAACATGTAAATTTTTGCTTATAATGTTATACTGTGGTAAGGTTTTGGCAGGTGTATACCACCTTATTTTGTTTTGAGTCTAAGTTTAATGCTTTCTGAAAAGAGATACATGCACTGAACTCTTTCACCTGAAAATCAACATGTAAAAATGAAAAGCTAAGACAAATGAGATCTAAGAACCCTGTCAGTTCCATGTCCACTGTGTTTTATACAGTATCTTTTTTATTCACTTTGGAAATTTTTACTAAAAATTGCAAAAACTTTTGTGCAAAGATGTAAGGTTTTTTGAAACTTGAAATGCATTAGACTTGAAATTAAAAAAAAAGAAAGTGGCCTGACCTGTTATTATTTTAAAGGAAAAGAAAAGTAACATACTGTGAAGTAACGCAAATAAATAAGATCAAAGTTAGCCTTTGTTTTTCTGTTTCATCTAGAACTCATTAATGAAGTATACACTCAACAAGAAAGGAAAAAAATTACACAAATCCTGGTATTTTCCTTAATTAGATCATTACTTCTTTATCTATACTTGAGAATTGCTGTCTCTTGCGAATTAGAATAGGTGATCTGTTCACACCACAGGATTGCCTGTTGGGCTAATAGCTAACACTCATTTGCAATAAAAATTTTTTACAAGGAAAATGATTCAGATATTGAATTTGATTAATGTTATCACAACTGATTTTCAATCTCAAAATATCATCTTTCATTCCAGTTAAAATGGGCAAAAGACATGAACAACATATAAATAGCAGGTATATCAATACATACCAAAAATCTCTAGTCATCAGGCAAGTGGAAATATTAACAATAATATATCATTATAATCTATTAGAACAGCTTTTAAAAGAACCACAAGTAAGTATCGGTGAAGTTACAGAAAAAAGGTGATGTATGTGCTACTTTGGAAAAAATATATACTAGTAAATTTATTAAGAATTTAGCAGTTTCTCAGAAAAATAAAAATGTAACTATCATATGATACAACCCCACTAATAGGTATACATTCAGAAGAATTAAAATCAATATACTGATGGGTAGGTGCATCTCAGTGTTGATAGTTTCATTATTCACATTACCCAACTGATGATAGAATAAAAATAAAGTTCTATCAATAGAATAGATGAAGAAAATTATTTATATATATACATGAATTATATATATATATACATACATGGACATATACATACATAATTATAGATATACTTGAATATATCTATTCACACATATATGAATACTAATAATGAAATTTTACAGATAAGGAATTCCTGTCATTTATGCCAACACAGATAATCTGGAAGATATTATATTAAAGGAAAGAAAAAGTACAAAAAGCACACAAAGAAAAGCACAGCAGGAGTCTACATTTGTGGAGTATAAAATTCAAACTCAGAAACAGAATAAAGTGGTGGTTATCAGAGAATAGGATGGTGATGGGGGTTGAAGATGTGGATAAAGAACACAAAATTTCACTTAGGAAGAACAAATTCAAGAGAGCTACCATAAATCATGGTGACTACCAATATGTTGTTAATAAAAATACATTTTTATTTACAATATATTTGAAATTTTCTGACGCTAAATCTAATATGTTCTTACCATAAAACATCTATAAGTATGTAAGGTAATGCCTATGATAAATAACTTGATTTAGACAATCCATAACATGTACATAAACCAAAACATCATGTTGTATACCATAAACATACATGATTTTTATTTTTCAAGTTAAAATTCTTAAGATGAAGAAAACAAATATACTTGTGTGGTTAATAATGAAATCAACATATGACTGGTGGAGGACAGAAGGAGACAAAGAGAGAGGCAAAACAAAGAGACAGGAAAATGAAAATTAAAAGGGTCTGTATGATTAATCACTGCAGATCAGAAAATGATTACAAATTCATACATTAAGGGGATTAAATAACTAAATAATGTTATATAAGGCAGAGGGTTATAGATTCATCCTTATGGATTTTTAATTTCTTAGTAAAGTATAATTGAGAATTATCATTAGAAGAAAATGAAGTTGCTTATAGCTATGAAATATATTGATAAAAGCCTATCCCAACAAATCTCACAAGACACATTCAAATCTACTTATAATTTCTTCCAAACTATCAAAAGACATATAATTACAGAAAACAGAAATGATTTTATGAAAAGTATTATTTTTTACTCTATCTTTGTCTAAACACCAAAATTGAAAATGACTATCATAATAACTTAAACATATCAATTTCACTTGTGAGCCTTTAAAAAAATCCTAACTAAAACCTACTACATCACACCCCAGGTATGATATTCTCATATAATACATTATAATGAAGTGATGTTTATGTAAGAATGTGAATATTTTTGTAATGTATCAATGATCACTATTTAGTGCAAACTTGTAGTAATAAAAACAAAAATTAAGAAGTGAAAACTGATAAACTTTCCAAAGATTTTTTATTCAGATATAAATCAGCAATAAACAGAGAAAAAGGCCAAAAATAAATTTAAAGAGGGAATTTGTTATAGATTGCACTGTAGAGGATCACTTGTTCTTCAGTGGCTTTTTCCATTTTTCTACACAGGTGAGGAATAGTGCTAAAGAGCCTCAGTATGCAGAAATGTCCCCCCCTTGTCAGAAGCAGTGAGTGGAATCCATAGGTGCTGGGACTCAGGGAAAGAACTCTGTGACAGGAGAAAGCTGGAGGCAGTTCAGTGCTCTGGACAGAAGCTGTTTTCCTTACTCAGCAAGTCAACCAGCCTCTAAGGACAAGGAATTGCCAGGGGACGCATTTGTTCTCCCGTGGTCCCTGTTCTGTCCCCAGTCCTAGATTAAATGGAGAAACAAAGTGGGGAAGAGTACAATACAGAGCTGAGAGCGTAGGTTTGCCCAAGTCAATATTTGTCATAGTTGTGATGTCCTGGTTTAAAGACCCATACACAATTGATGTAGCTCTCCTAAAGGACCATTGACAGAAGCCAAAATTATTTCAACTTTCTCCAAATCTGTTGATAATTGAATCAGGTATGTTTGTGTCAATGATTTGCTTGAAATTTTTTCTTCAGAAAATGATATTAAGACCTTTAAGCAGAGATGAATCTTGGCTAGTAATATTTAAATTCTGTTTTGTTCAAATTCACTTGACTCATTCTCAAAAAATGTACTTTCATGTGGGTCTGGAGCATGAGATTTCACCTTTAGTGAGATAGAAAATTGTTTAAGGATAAATTTCTATAATGTTTGAGCTTTTGGGTTCTTTGTTTCTAGGTTTTTTTTTTTTTTTTTTTCTGAAATTCTTAACACAGGAGACTGTGTAGAGCGGACTCAACAAAAGTGCCATCTCAAGTCCTCTGATTTCATCACAGTCTGTCACAGTCCAGCCCAGCACCAGGACATGAAGTGCATTCAGTAGACAGATGCAAGATTTCTGGCACTTGTTTCCCCACAATCCCCACTCATACTACATTTAATTGTAATGCATTTTTATTAAAAGATAGTTGTCATTTCATAGATAAGTGATAAATCAAAACGTATGATCAAGAACAGTTTTATTCCCTAAATGTTAATTCCTGCATGCTTATTTTGGATTAAAATTTCCTTCCCACAGAACACAATGGGAGATATACACTTACTCACCAAGGGATAATTGTATTGACTGAATTTTTTGGTAATAATTTCGTATTAGTTATCTTGTGATAGCTTGCATTGTTTACTCACTTGGTCACTTTGTTATGCTCTATTTTTGAAAGAAATTTTGCAAGGGTAAAATATTACATTAGCTAATTTAGCTGACATTACCAGAGGACAAAGTTTTACAGCCTACTGAATAAGTAAAATATATGAACCATCGACTGGAAACAAAATATACATCATCTTTTAAATTTGGAAGAGCTACTATTATGAAGTTCATTTACAGGACCTTTAGTAATATTTAGTGAGGTTTCTAAGTCAACTGTCTATACCAATCTTATCATTTCTCAATGTAGATGACTGCATTTGTTGCATACTTTTAAACCATACATTTTAAGTTCCATTACAGACTACTACTGAAGATTATTGAAGAATTATAGAAAACTAGGAAGGAAGTTCTGGATTTTTCACTTGCTTGTTATATTATATTGAGTATATTAGTTAACTTTTCAGTTTAAAATTTCTTATATGAAAAATGAGGACAACAAAGTCTTCCACACTATATTGTTGTAAAGAATTTAATAGGCAGGTAGGCATGCATTTAGAAACACTCCCTCATTCAGTGGTTATGAAAATTAACATATTCTATTTTTTATAATCTTTCACAGAAACTGAAATAGCTTCTAATTATATTGTAGAAAAGTGAAATATGGGGGATTTTTTTTTCTTAAAAAAGCAAAACCCTTCATTGTTAACAAAAAGATTCTTACACTTCTAAACAATTTTAAAGAATTATCAAGTCATTTTTTATTTACTTGCAACCTTTTTCTGCATTGTTTCAGAGAAGTACACAGACAGAATGGGTTATAATTTATTTTCATTTCTTACTGTATCAATTATTTGATACCATAATTGCTATTTATTATCTGAAATTTTGCCTGATAAAGTCCTATATTGCTGGATATTTTCAGGAATTTTATTTTGTTAGGTCAGAGAATTTGTAAGGAAAGCCTATAAATTCTATAACTTAAATTGCATTTATTTATCTTGTAATGTTTCTGTAATGATCAGTGAACTGTTTCAGTTTACCTTCAAATAATATGCTTTCAACCATTCAGATTAAATGGGATCTTATTTCATGGTTACTATCCCCTTATCTATTGGTATCTGTACAGACATATTGCCCATGCCTATTTATCCTTAATATGGTACAATGTTAGTGGCAAGGCATTTGCTTTGAACCAAGCAAGTTACTATAAATTCAGAAATAATATGTATCAGATACTTTGACTGGTATTATTGTAGAAGTTAAACAATAGAGAGCAAAGAGAGGCAAGAGAAGAAACTTTTCTGAGTGTGTGTAAATGTGGCCTTCTGAGAGTCCTCTAAGAATTAAAACTGCTTATAGATAATATCAAGTGGAAAATGAAATGTATCTCAGCAAGGACAGTGGTATAAATGTCTGGATAATTTAGGATCATCTCTTAATGTCTGTGTGATGCACATATGCTGTTTATTTTCATATTTAACCTATAAATTTTTAAAAGGAAATTCTTGACTTACTATTTTGTATCTCATAGTTATAACATACTGCGGGTAATTGAGAGAACTTAACGTGTCAAAATTATGGACATTCTCTGGTAGGAAAATTCTAGAGCACTGTAAATTAATATTGGGAACACTTTGGGACTGTGGTCTACTTTTCTTGTTCTTTGTAATAATCCATAAATGTTTCTCTTTGTCATGTCTAAGGCCATGGATCAGCAAAATTATTCCAGAGTGGCTGAGTTTGTACTGCTGGGACTCTCCAGTTCCTGGGAGCTCCAGTGTTTTTTCTTGGTGTGTTTTAACCTTTTGTACATAGGCATTGTACTGGGAAACTTTCTCATTGTCTTCACAGTGATTTCTGACCCTGCCCTGCACACACCTATGTATATCATGCTCAGTAATCTCTCTGTTCTTGATGTTCTTTTGGCCACTTTTGCAACCCCAAAGATGATTCATGATTTCCTTCACGAGCCCAAGATCATCTCCTTTGAAGGTTGCATGACACAGATATTCTTGCTGCATGTGTTTGCAGGTGGTGAAATGGTACTCCTTGTAGCCATGGCATATGACAGGTACGTAGCTATATGCAAACCTCTTCACTATGCAAGCATCATGAACTTGTGCAAGTGCACAGGCATGGTGGTAGGCTCTTGGGTCATTGGGGTTTTGCACTCTTTGAGTCAGTTGGCTTTCACTGTAAACTTGCCCTTCTGTGGCCCGAATATAGTGGACAGTTACTACTGTGACCTTACTTTGGTTATCAAACTTGCCTGTACAGATACTTATATCCCTGAAGTACTGATGCTTTTGGACAGTGGTCTTATGGGTGTGACTTCGTTCTTACTTCTGCTGATCTCCTACACAGTCATTCTGGTTACTGTGCGGCGTCATTCCTCTGCAGGCACGGCCAAGGCCCGCAGCACTCTGACTGCCCACATCACTGTGGTGACTCTCTTCTTTGGGCCCTGCATCTTCATTTATGTTTGGCCTTTTGGCAGCTTCCGGGTGGACAAAGTCTTCTCTGTGTTCTCGACAATTTTCACACCTATACTGAACCCTATCATCTACACGCTGAGGAACAAAGAGGTCAGGTTTGCAATGCACAAACTGAAGACTCGGTATGTTAGGTTGCCTTTCCTCTTTCACACTTAGGATTGTTTCAAAGAACTGGATTTGTTTCATAAACAGACAGAAGGGAAACTGAGGAGACAGAGACTAAATTTTTATTATGACCACTACTGTTTTTAAAAGTTACTTTACTTATTTAAAAATATAAATGCAATGTATGTTTTTGTTAAATATTTTTAAAGCAACCTAAATGAGATTATGCATTTCCTAGTCATGTTTGCTCTAGTGTTATAGTTAATTTACTTATATTTGTTACTTAGTGACAATTCACAAATGATTAAGAAATAATATAATTATACAAAATTAATTTCATCAATTTTTAAGTGCATTTTCATATTGGCTGAATTAAAAATTTTATGTTTCCCTATTTATCAAAAGTTCTTTGAATAATATGTATGATTAATTCTAACACTAAAATCAATCCTATTACTATCTTTTAAAAAATAAATTTTGTATTAAAGATATCTGTGCCCTTTAAAATACGATCCAGAGCAGGGATACAGCTCAGTGGCACAGCGCCTGCCTG
>NW_004955550.1:485579-491518 GCF_000276665.1 Chinchilla lanigera | reverse complement strand
CTTCTTACATATAAAATTTAAGAGGTAGCCTATCCCAGTACTAGAAAAATAAATAAATAAATAAATAAATAATCTATAGGTTAACTCGGCATGTAAAAAATAATTTATAAAAATCCAAGGTAATATTTTTGAATCTTACCTTTATTTTACTTTCTTCTTCTTACATATAAAATTTAAGAGGTAGCCTATCACATTTTTACAGCTATATAAAATTGTATCATGTGACACAGGAACCATTTATTCCCTGGTAACTTTCTCCCAAAACTGTACTGAATAAAAAATGACAATTAATTTTATTTGCATAAAATAATTATGTAACATAGCACATGAAGATTGAGACACTTGTAGGTAAAATGGCATAATAATAGAATAACACCTGATCACACATGCTCATTACTGGGCCCTGAAATTGTTTCTGGTCATTTATTGGAAAGGCAGCAGACTCAAGGCAAACCCTGCACAAAACAATGAATATAAAGATCTGAAACATTATGATGTCATGGCAGTGGAATAGTGTAAATGTTTATGCCTTGTTCATATATTGCAATCCTTACCCTCAATACATATATTGCAATCCTTACCCTCAAGACAATGGTGATTAGGTCATGAGGGTGGAGCTTTAATGAATAGGATTAGTCTCATAAAATAAAGACTTGCTGGGCAGGGGATTTAGCTCTGTGGCCTGGCAAGTGCAAGGTCCTGAGTTTGATTCCCAGTACTCTAAATAAATAAATAAATGAAGACTTGCTGTGAGCCCCTTTATCCCTTCTGTGGCATGAGGCTACAGTGCAAGAAAGCTATCTGTGAGGAAGTAGTCCTTTTCTGATTCCAAATCTGCCCAAATAGTGGACTTCCCAGGCTCTAGAACTGTTGAAAAAATTTATGTTGCTATACAGCATTTTACAATAGCAATGAACACATATGGTCTATAGGAATTAACTCAGACACCAGTGTCTTTACATCACTGCAAATTTCTCCAAGATGATCTCACTTTAGACAGTCAGTTCCCCTGATATTAAATGAAGACAGCAGCATAACATTTACTGCAAGGAGATATCCACTGTATTCTTAACATAATACATTCTACAAACTTTTTAAATCATCCCGGATTTTTTTTGTTCTTGTTAAATTTATTAGTTTTATATATATATATATATATATATATATATATATAAAATCACACATGTAATAGGGAATGTGTACCTGTACATGATATATCCTGACAGCTTTTTTTCCCAATCTCCTCCATTCCTTTCAACTCCTCTTCCCCTCCTTATTTACAAAGCTTTATTTCCATTTTATCCTTCTTTTATCATTTTTTAACATGGAAGATTACTCAATCTGGCTTGTACTTTTGTTTCTTTTCTTTTTATTAGGATTATGATCACAGATGATTTCAGAAGCAACAAATGCTATAGATATTCCACATGCAGTTTTTCACAAATTTCCTTTATAGTTGTTTTCACTTCTTTGACACAAAGACTTGTACACAAATAAGTAGCTGAATCCTTAATAGCCAAAAAGTAGACACAATAAAGAAGTTTATCATTATGTAAATGGATTGATATGCTTGATATACCCATAAAATGGAACATGACTCAGAAATATAAATAAAAATAATGCAGTTGATTCTCCACATCTTTAGGTTCTGCATGTGTGGATTTAGCCAACTGAAGATAAAATACATTCAGAAAAAATATGTGCTGAAATGGACAGATTTTTCTTGTACAGTAAAATGTAGTATAAGGACTAACTGTGTAGCATGTACATTGTATTAGTTATTATAAGTAATGTAGGAATGCTTGAAAGTATATACGAGGGATGTGCATAAATTATGGGCAAATATTATCATATTTTGCATAGGAAACCTGCACATCTGTAGATTTTGGTATGTATTGGGAAGTTTGAACCAAAATTTCATATATATTTAGGAAATACTGTGTTTATATATATATAAGTTGATGCAATTCAAAGAATTAGGCTGATTGAAAGAAGCCAGACCAAAGAGAAACAAGAATACTTTGGGCAGGGGTAGGAGAAAACTTCTGACAGGGACACTTTGATTGTTTTGAATGGGGTAATAGTTTCATAGAACATTATATATTATGTATGTGTGTGTGTGTGTGTGTGTGTGTGTCAAAACATCTAATCAGTTACTTTAAGTATGTTCAGTATATTTATTGTATATCTATTATTCTTTGGTAAAGATGTCTTTTAAAAAATGACTAAGTGAAATAAGCCAGGTACTGAAAGATAAATATCACATGTTTTGCATTCTTATGTAGAAGCTACAAAAGTTAATTTCATAGAAGTAGAGGGCAAAATAGTGGTCACTAGAGGCAAGGAAAGGTAGAAGAAAAAGGAGGATAGAGGAAGGTTGAATAATAGGTGCCCAAATACTGTTATTATATAGATACACAATAGTGTTATAGCACAATGGGTGACTGTCATTTATAACAGATTGTTACACAGTTTATAAAGAGCTAGAAGAGAAGCTGAAAAGTTCTAAGCACAAAGAAATTATAAGTGTTTAGGGAAATGGAAATGCTAATCATACTGATTTGGTTATTATACATTATGTACATATAAGAAATTACCACACTGTGCCCTACAAATATGTAGAATTAAAATACAATTACAAGACTCAATAATCTCACTCATTTTCCTCATGAAAAGTGAAGACAGGTTTACACAAAGACATATAGAGCTGTCTGCAGCAATATCTTTCATAACTGCCCCAAACTGGAAAACACAAGTCTTCTTCAGCTAGTAAATTAATTAATAAGCTGTGAGACATCCATACCATCCAATACTGTTCATTGATAAAAAAAATACAATAGTGATGAACATAACAAAATGAATGAGTTGTAAGTACCTTTGTTAAAATGCCAGAAAGAAGCCAGATATCAAAGAATTGAGATGTGTTGTGTATGTGTACCAACTCCCCATGATGAATGTAATCATTATGTTCTGCAAATATATACTAATAAAAATTTAAAAAACAAAAGGACTAAAGTGTCTGACTAAAATTTGCTACATAATTTTTTCTTTGAGTCTTATATGAGCATCGTAGTTATAACCATCTATGTTTAGTTGATAACAATTTAACTTTTGCCACATGCAAATACTCTACCCTATAACTTTTCTTCTACCCACATGTTATGTTGGCTATGACATCACAGTTTACATTATTAAGTCCAGTTTATTTATTAGCACACAATTGTAGCTATAGTGCCTTTTGTCTTTGATACAGAGGCAAAAGTGATTTATACGCCGCTAATATTCTATTAGTGTTCTGAACATGACTGTATACTCATTCTTACAATGAATTTTTAATTTTTCTCATTATTATTTCATTAAAAATAAAATTTCATAACAAAGTAATGAGCATAATGATAGTTAATAAACTGTATATCATTATCTTTGAAGTAGAGTATAACATATTGATGAAAATTATCTTTTACAAAGTAAAAACAGACATATTAGCACAAAACTTTCTTTTCAAAGAACAAGAGAAACTAGTAGTATAAATAAAACAAATTAGTATGTATATTAAGATATTTCTGAAGCAGACTAGGTCATTTGGGGGCAATTTTAACTTCTCTCCATGTCCTGATTTTCTATCTTCTTTGAGCACCAGACATCCATATCCATCATCACTTGGATACCTACCGTCTGTCTCGAACTGTTATAACCTGTTGGTGTATAGTAGGTTTCTGTGGGGTAACGGGTCCCGAGAAGGAGGTGCCCCTGATGAAAAGAAAAACAAGAGAGACAAAGCTATAGGATCAGAGGGCTGCAGCCTCCAGGACTGAAGCCTCCATTACAATCTGCTTTAGCCTTTATTTTTTTTATTTTTTTTGCCTTAGTATTTTATTGGGATACAAATAAAAGCAGCAACAGGGCAAATGGGAGGAATCATTAACAGGACTGGGGAGGGCAATACCACTTAATTATCACAGGAATGAGACTTCTTAGTTAACTATCATCTTATCATTCCTTTGGGCATATCTCAGCAAAGCTTCTAGTGCTGTCCCAGGGTTTCCACAGGAACTAAGTTCCTGCTGTCATTTCCTTTACACTAATGCTTTAGCTAGACTTCCTCTAGAATCAAAGAGTCATATGGCTTGGTCAGGCTCAAAGTCTCACATAGGTAATATGCTGAAAGATAATCTATAGAATGTCCTTCTCCACAATACCTTGAAATACCTATCTCTCCTTGTTAAAGGAGAAACTCATCTCAATGAATGTAATATTCATCCTTCTGATACAGGAAAATAAAAATTCCCAACCTGAGTGATATCTGGGGACAAGTTTGTGTTCTCTACAATCGAAGAATGAATTTTAGGAACAACAGAGGTTAAGTTAAGGGTAGAATATATTTATTGAGGGACAGAAAAAAAGCTTCTATCCAAGACAGGAACAGAAGGGGAGCCTTTTCTAGGGACTTTTATAGAGCCATACCATGAGGTGAGGCAGGTCCAAGGTAGGGGGAAATGGACAAAACTATGGTCAGCCAATAAGAATTGCTCAGGTAAAACTGATTAAATTGGGATCAAATGGGGAAGTGAGTCACATAGCCAGAGGGCATGAATACAGAACAGGGGCTTTTCCTGTAAGGGGTTGGCTTCAGTGACTCTTCAAGGTGATCGCTACCTATTTAGAATATCAATCCCTGATGCTCATTCTTAGAGAGGTATATGGGTGCATTTGTTTAGTCCTTTGTCTTGAGGTCTGGCCCACAGAAAATATGTATCTTTCATGTTGGCTCCTTTGAGGGCCTGGCCCTGTCTGACTGCCTATAATATTTCTATCTAACTCAGCTGTCTGTAACACTTCCAACTGATCTAAAGGCTGTGAAATTATCCACATATTACAGGGTCACTTAAATCTCTCAGAAAGGCCTTCTGACTCAATCTTCAAAATATACTATAAAAATCTTACCGCTTCTCAGAGACACATTTATTACCTGATCCAAGCATTATTCTTGTTTATATTATTAGATCAGACTACTAGAAAGCATCAGTGCTGTGGTGTTTTAAAAAATTAATTGAAAAATAAATATAAATTCACCAAATATAACATTTTGTTTTGAAATATTTATTTCTTGTGGAATGGCTAAATGAAGCTACTTGACATGTGCATTACCTCATTTTATTGATTAATTTATTTTTAGGGTAAAAAATTTAAAATTTATCCAACTAACAATTTTCAGTATATAATACATTTGTATTAATTATAATCACCATGTTCTGCAGTAGATCTCTTAAACTTTCTCTTACCCAAGGAAAAGTTTGGATTGTTCCACAAACACCTTCCCAATACAGGTCTCAGATTCCCCTAGTAACCACCATTCTATTTTTTAACTTCAAGGTAAATCATCTTAAAGTCCATGTGTAAGTGAGATTGTGCCATATTTGCTTTTCTGTGCCTGGTTAAATCTGTCACCAGTGAACTGTCTAATAGGGAAGCCAAAGGCACCCCAACAAAATACATATTATGTCACTCCTCTGTCTAAGACCTTCCAAAGAATTCAGTCATGTTATACATAGTGGAATTAACATTGAAATGACCAGTATTTTTGAATCCCTTTTGACTGTTTTTACTTTTCTGATATTAACTTTAACATTTCTAACCTTTGCCCTCCTTGTTTGCCCCAGTCAGCCTGGTTTTGTTACTGTTTCTGTCAAATTCTAGGCACAAAGAAGTTGGTCTCATTTGAAACCTGTCTTACTGAAATTTCCCTCCTTTTGATTATTTGTGTTGCTTATTTATTCAACCCTTGCATTATTTTCTTTCATTATTTTCTGCTCAGTGAAGACATTTCTGAAGACTGTTCCTTGCTTTGCATTATGTTCCATAATATTATTATCATGTAACATATTATAAATGAATAAAATGTATATATCTTTCTTTTTTTTCTTTTCTCATTCACCCAA
>NW_004955550.1:480455-484742 GCF_000276665.1 Chinchilla lanigera | reverse complement strand
TCTCATGTTCTCTGAGTCCTTGTTCAGCAGCTGCTCCTCCACTGACTCTGGACCTTTCTAGTTCTCAACGGCAGGAGCAAGAGTGACCCGTTGCATGGCATGTATTCCCAGGGGTTTCTCCATGTTTGAATGATTCACACACGTCGGTGGGTGGGCATCTGCAGCTGGTGCATGGTGGGCCAACTGTGTCATTGTTTCTCTGTGTCATGATTGTTCTCAATTGATTGGCTGCGGCTGGCCACAGTGTGGCTCCCCCTGTGCCGGGGGCCCTCCTTCCTGGCGCCCAGGAGGCAGGGAGCGAACCAGTCGGGAGACCAGCGCTCCCCGCGGAGGCCATGGGCTTAGTTTGTTTCATGTTTTGTTATATCCACTAAGCTTAAAAATTCCCTTTTATATGGTACACATAAGATAATACTATTAAATGAACAGTATTTTAATAATAAATTAAGGCCAAAGGCACTCTGCAAATAATGGAACTAAAAGTCACTCATGCCACGTCTGTAGTTTCTGTCAATCGTGTTTCCCCATAAAGTAATAGACAGTCACTAATGATGACCTATGGCATCTGCCAAATACTGTTAATGTATGGGGTAATCTATGATACTGCCATTGGTTTAATAAATCTGCCAGTTCTTGTAGAAAAGGTTAAGGTTTCAACCAGAGGCCTATTTTTCAGTCTCAAATCTGTTTCACACTTCAAACACCTCACATTCTATTTCTTTAAGTGCAGAAGAAACAAACAGATAAATAAATTGTCTTTTTTTTTTTTTTTTTTTTTTTTGTTTTTTCTCTGGTACCGGGAACCAAACTCAGGCCTTACGCTTGCCAGGCAGGCGCTTTTGCCGCTGAGCTAAATCCCCAGCCCAAATTGTCTTCTTAAACTAAAAAAAAATTATGTTTAGATGTTTTGGAAGTATGGGGGTGGGAGCGCTTACTATTTAAACAGAAACAGAAAGCTGCTCTGGTCTAGCACATAAGAAAGGGTGAGCTCCAGAGCCACTGTCTCTTCCAGGGGAATAGGGGTGCTTCACAGCACCTCCAGGGCTCCATGGATCAGTTAGAAATCTGAACTAGAAAATTCCTCTTGTCCTTTCCAAGTCTTAGCTCTTCGATTTTTATTTTCTATTCTTTCTGTTTTTTCTCCCTTTCTTGACTCTTGTGTCCAATCAGTTGATCAAATAAGAGGATCCTATATCTGAAATGTTAATTCCTTTATTTCTGCTTTGTGTATATTCAGTGTCATTGCATCTACTCACCCCTTGCCTCTTTTCTCCTCCAGTTAATCCCATAACGCTTGGATGTGTATTCCTACTGCACCTTCCCTACAGCAAAATCATGGGTAACATTTTATTTCCAACAAATTAATACAGATGCTAAGGTCAGTGTTTAAGACCTTCCAAAATACTGTCTAGTAAAACTCTCTGACATATGCTATGCTCCAGCCAAGCTGGAGCAGTTAGTCTTGGGTCACTTAGGTTTGTTTTGTTTTTCACTCACTCATTGGTCTATTCCAAGCTATGTGTATTGTATGATCTTCCTTCAGTCCTTGCCTCTGCCCTGTGAATCTCATGTTTCATTTAAGGTGCTTCTCCTTTTCCTTCACCCTCTTCTTCCTTTTTGTACTTTTCTTTCACATGCTCCCAACACAATACAATGTTTTCCAATGTTAAATAATTTTGTTTATACTTATAATATGCACATTTTAAATTTCCCTTTATGTTAAATTTTTATCTTCTTTCATTGCACTTCTAAATTGCAAAGTACTTGCAGATAAATCTTCTGTCTTAATACATCTTGAATTTTAATTCTGTGGTTTTACATGTAGTTGCCATTCAACTATAAATTTCTGAATTAAATTTAATTGAGAGATGCAGAAGAAGAAGCATTGCTTTATCTAAATGATTTATAGTTTTGCAATATTGTACTCATTTGTTTCACCTATTGTTTATGTAGTTTGTGACTTGAAACATTATGTATTTTACAGGTATCTTAATAGCACTAAGTTGAGCCTGTAGGGAGAATAAAGTTACTTTATGAGAATCCAATTACCATGTTAAAAACGTAAGTCTTTCCTTTGAATAAATTTTCTTAGGCAATGAATGAAAACTAACTGTAAGAGGTTTTCAGAACAACTAATGTACACATACAATGGGAATGTGAATTTAAATATGCAAATCCCTAGAGAGACGTGATATTTACTAGGCTACAGGTTTTTTAAAAAAGCTTGTGAGCAATGGCCCCACTGGGATAAAATTACTCTTTTTGTCTTTCCTTCCTGTTAAAAAAGACTGTAGGAAGTAACATAGTAGTATGAGAAGAACACATCTGATATCAAACTTCAAGCTGTTGTGTGGAACTTCTGGAATTAAAAGTGTTTAAAAAGTCCAACCCTTTTAGAGCCTATATGGCAACTTACCTATAACTCATGTAAGTTTTAATACCTCTCCAATTTCACACAGTTCTCTGTAGAACAACTATATTAATAATATAATTATTTATTGCTTTTGATTGTGCAAATGAGTTTGAATTTGGGTCTGCATATCTGAATACCCTCCAGATGAGCTCATTTTCCCATATGTCAGTAAACTTTCTACTATCTTCTGCAAACTCAGACACTTTACCTCTGAGTTTATAATTAAAGTTATATGGTAAATAATGTGATGCCACAATAAGTGGCCAATCTATTCACTTAAATTTCTCCTTCATACAGCAGTACATACTGTATATTTTTTGGTTGATGCATTAATCTTCATGTACATAACTATTCCAGCATACTATTTTAGGATTCTTAACCTACAGTTTCTACAGAGAAATTTTAGCTTTGTTTCTTATTTGCTACATGGCTGGGACAATTAAACTGAAATTTTGTAATACAAGGTAGAATTATACTTGAAGTGTTATTGTGAGTTATTTCTCTATATGTAGAGATGTTACACATGACTGTGTGTGTATATATAGTCTAGTCATACATATAAAAATATGCTTATGTGTATATTGTACCTATAGCTACAGCCTTGTATAATTCTTGATACATAGTATATAAGAAATAGCAAAAAATTCCCTCATTGAAAAGTTATGAGTGATACAACAATACAATTATATTCTATAGTTAATAATTCCTACAGTTTTACAAATTATTCCTTAGATAGGACTGAATCTAGCATTATAAACATGTGTGTTTGGTTATACACACATTTATGCACAGCATCATTTTAAGTAATTAACTGAAGCCAGAGTTGTGTAAGTCAGTAAATTAGTAAATGAGATGATATAATTGCATTTATTCAATTACTTTAATGACATTTTTCTTATTGTAACTGAAATCATTGATGAATAATTTAAACACTTGTGGCACTCTGTGGTATGCTTAATTAGAATGAATTACAGATATAATTTCTGGCTCTATTCTGTCAGAGATCACTCTGCATTTACTTATAACCTAATTTGGTCTTTGTCTATAAACAAGGACACAAAAGATAATCTAATAAATTTGTTTCATCAGTCATTTTTCTGCCTACTAAATAGTCACTGCATTAGGTCACTCATGTAATAGTCATTTTTATGGTCATTCATGACAGTGTTTATTAATTTAGCCTCTCTTTTGAGGGCTTTTACAGAAAGACCCTCTGTGGGGCATAAGCTTAACTGTTTGTGACAAAGACTTGATTCCTTCTTCACAGAGCTTATAATTAAATTCTATCACTTGAGAAATTATAATTTCAGCTTCTTTACTTAAAGTAAATAGGAATTGAATAAAAGTAAAGAAAATTTTTGTAAAGTTAAGTTTTGGTTGAATAAGTTGGTGTTCAGTCCTCCTTTATATTTAGATGATAAATCAGAATTTCATAAACTATCCTCTAATCCATGAAATCTCTAGGATTTTCATCTTTTCCTCAAATTCTTTGTAGTAAGACCTGTTTTATTTTATAAAATTAAAGGTAGGAAATATACATGTTGAATTTTGTGGAATGAAAAACCTCATGTTGAAGAACCTCATTCTTTACTTTTCTGGAATCTTAGCTGGTAGTTGTCGCTTGCACCAGGTGATCTCACTGTCTTACTTAAGGCTTTTATTGCCACAGAGACACCACCCTTAGAAAACATCCTTTTCAACATTGGCAGTCTACTTTGTCCAATAAAGGTGGCATTTGTAGCAGTAATTTCTTAAAACACTGTCACTAGAAGCTCACTATACTTTGTCCATCTTACTACCATTTAGTGCAATTAATTTAGTACACTAATTGCAAAGTATTGAATGTATTAACTAAGAAGATTTTTCTTTTTTTA
>NW_004955550.1:468245-480094 GCF_000276665.1 Chinchilla lanigera | reverse complement strand
AATACTTTCACAAATATATATTAAAAGGTAAAGATTTCAGTAGAAAATGGGCATTTTTTTAAATTGAAGAACTTAAAAACTACAAATTACCATCTCATATATGAATAAGTGGTAATCTTCCCTGTTTGAGTGCATTAAACCATCAATGACATCTTTTCAGCTGGAAAATATAAACAGTGAAAGTATAGTAGAGTGTAATGTCAGAAAAGATGACATAGGAATGAATATTTTTAGATATAATTTCAATTAAATAAATTTGGTATAATGAATCAAAATTTAAAGTATATAATTATAATGCAGTGTCATAAATAATGTATATGCATAAATTTTAAGTAAAGTTAAATCAAGTTTACTCTATATTAATTATAGGGAAAATTAAAAACAATTATTTAATAAAATAACACCAATACATAAAAAATTGGTATGAAAATACTGGAGAGATAGGCCATCTTCGTGATATGCTATTGCATTATTAAATACTATACACTGTCCCTATAATGATCACATACATTTGTATTATTAGATATACATAATACATATATATTATTTGTATTATATATTTTATTAATTATCATATTAATATGATCATATATATTTGTATTAATATTTATCATCTGTGTGATCTCATTTAAGATAATTTTTTATTCTTCTTGTTACTTATGTGATGATTTTCCTAAATTAAAACAGAAATTTGTCAATTCAAAAGGGCTTTGTTTCTGAATAAAGAAACAAAAAATTAATGAGACACTAGAGGCAGAAGTAATTTTGGGAAAAATATACCTTAGTTTCCTTAAATATCTTACCTAAATGCAGGACTAAAATTCTTAGTAAAAACATAAATAGTTAAGGGATGAATGTGCTGCTTCCTCTCACCCAGAGGTAACTACTTCGGGTTAAGTGTGTCCACTGAAGCAATAGTAGCAAGAGATCCACACACAGATGATTTTAGCAAGTGAGTTTCACACCGCTGTAGTACTTTTCCTTAATTCCAAGTAAAGGAATAGAGTTTAGAACAGTTGAAAATGTTTGTTATTTCTGACTGCAGATTTCACAGATGCTCAGAAAAAAGGACACAACGACCTTACATTTCTAAGATGGAGCAGTCAAAAGGGGAAAGTCCACTGAGTTGGGAGCACAAGAAACTTAGACAAGGACACTAAAGATAGACTTTATCGTGATGATTATTCTGTTCATGGTAAGGAAACATCTTTCTGTCTCATCAGGATTTTCCAGCTCTCCGCAGACCCAGAGTGCTACCCACAGTGAATGAAGTCCACCTGTCTTTCTCAGGACCAATGTATGTGCACATACCCAAGGAGGTGAGGTGCTGTAATTATATTTAACTAAAAATACAAAAATGTTATATTATCAACTTGCTCTTCATGTAAATAGCTTTCACTAGTGTATACAAAATAACTATTCTCTAAAAAGGATGAGGATACACTTTGATATTTTTATCTAGTGTGCTATGTACGTATGCAAATATTTTCATCATAGATGAAAAAATGATATCGTAAAAACACTTATTGCATACCTACCATAGATCAGGGATTGTCTTACGTATTTCATTTATTATAATTCTTTTAATCCTCACAACAGTCTTGTGAAGCACATATTATTTCATACAAATTGCACATTCAAAAACTAAAGCTCAAGGGCACATCATTAGGAATTACAAGCAGTGGAATATAAAACCTGTCACTATGATTCTGGAGCATATCTGCATTATTTATCAGAAATTTCAAAGCTGTGAAGGTAAGCTTGTTAACTGGTAATTTTAGTCCATCTCCCATGTTGGGGTACAGAGAAAAAAAACATGAATCCACTATCTCTACAAAAGAAATGTTTGCATGCAACATGAATTTTGCGTGGCTTTGAGGATCTAAAGCAAATGCTGAGTGGAATTTGATGCCAGGCTTGGCTTTTCTCATGCACTCTCACAATCTTCTAATATTGTTTCCATTTCCATTTCATTTTACAGGAAAATTTCTGATGTGATCTCAGAAATTTGAAATCATGGACCAAAGCAATAAATCAGGAGTGACTGAATTTGAACTGAACAGTCTTTCAGGTTCTAGAGAGTTACAACTTTTCTATTTTGCGTTTTTCACACTTTCCTACATATGTATTGTACTGGGAAATGTCCTCATTGTGCTCACTGTCATTTCTGAACCAGCACTCCATGCACCCATGTACTTCTGCTTAGTAATCTCTCCTTCATTGATGTATGTTTCTTCCAGGAAAAATACATGAAATGATTCTTTACTTGAGGGCTTCTCTGTGTGGATTGTATCCAAGTAAATGAGGCTTTAGTATCCTAGAGACATTGTGCTTGGGCTTCTTATATATAAAACAAATAGACTGTGGGAGATATTAGTGCTCTTTTGTGGGACTAGAATTACATCACTCTTCTAGGTATCTTGTTATTATTTTGTGAACTGTTGATTTCAGCACTGGTACAGTTACTAAAATAAGGTTTCTTGAAAGTTGTGTCAGCTCATCCAAATGGATTTACATGGCAGAGGGTATCTTTATTGGAGGGGGAGCAGGTGCAGATTTGAACTAAGTATTAAGGTTATTCTGATCCCAAAGTAAAGATACTTGTAGGGACAGAAGTTTATAATTTAACCATTGTTTTTCCCCAAGCAAACAAAATCCTAGAACAACTCCACTATTCCTTAGACAGTTGTAAAGATGTGGAAGACTAGAGATCATTGACCAGAGGCAAAATAAGTGAAACTAAATCTAAATTTTGAGGCAGAGAAAATGGAAAATTTAGATATTGTGCTTGAGTAATCAATCAAGCAAACATGAGTTTCATATAATTATGGTGTCATTTATATATATATGAAATCATATGTGTAAGTAATTGACATATTGTGTTGATGCTGTAGACCTAGCTACTATGCAATAAACAGTACCTTCTTAGTTAGAATTGTCTAAATTGTGTATGTTTCCTGCAGCAGCATAAGGTAAATTATTAGATATTTTATACAGCTAAAAATTCTATTATAATTTGATTACTTTTATAGTAGAATGCCATGAGTAATCTCTGTAAAGGGTGTAGTTTTACATCTTCCATGTTTTTAAGAAAAAATTAAAGCTCAGAAAAAAATAATTAACTTAAAGCTAAATAATTAGTGTGAATTTATACAACCAACCTCAAGCAATACATATATTTTAGAAGGTTAAAGAGAATGTTGTACTTAAAGATTTGTTTAAATTAATGATGGAAAATGACCATAAGACCAACAGATCTGAACTGACTTTACTATTCTACAAAGCCCATGGAAATGCAATTTTAAGTTATTTCTTTGGCCTTATTCCAAAACGGCATATGAGTGAAGTTTTTGACTATAATACATAAAGATTATCCACAAAGTCGAGGACTGATCACACTCTTCAGCACTATCTAGACATTCTTGTGAACTCCTTTCTGTTGTTCAGATATATTATCATGGTCTTTAAAATCTCCTCTCCTTTTTCATTAGCATATGCTTATGTTCTAATAAATACCTTCATCAAGAGTATTGGTACTCATAGATGTCACATACGATCCTTTTCCACTCCTTTCTATCCAGTCTCCCCTTTTTTCAGAGCCCCTTCATAAATGCACCGCATATCTTATACCTCATCCTTAGTATTGCTGTGGATTTATAGCTCTAATCCATTTTTATTTTTCCTCCTTTAGGATCATTTCACAGCATGTCTGTAGCCTGGGTCCATGGAGAAGACCAATTCTTCAGTTGTGTCTGAGTTTGTGTTGCTGGGACTCTCTATTTCTCAGGAACTCCAATTTTTCTTTTTTATTTTCTTCTCCATGTTGTATGTGGTCATTGTGATAGGGAATCTTACTATCATCATCACAGTGGCTTCTGATGCCAGCCTTCACTCCCCCATGTATTTTCTCCTGGGAAACCTTTCCTTTGTTGATATCTGTCAGGCGTATTTGCTACACCTAAGATGATTGCAGATCTTCTGCATGAACACAAGACCATATCATTGAGTGGCTGCATATCCCAAATTTTCTTCATTCACCTTTTTACTGGAGGGGAGATGGTGATACTTGTTTCCATGGCCTATGACAAGTATGTGGCCATTTGTAAACCCCTACACTATCTGATCATCATGAACCAAAGGACATGCACTGTCTTGGTAATAATCTCCTGGGCTGTGGGTTTGGTGCATACATTAAGCCAGTTATCATTTACTGTGAACCTGCCTTTCTGTGGCCCCAGTGTGGTAGACAACTTTTTATGTGACCTCCCTCGAGTGACTAAGCTTGCTTGTCTGGACTCTTTTGTCATTGAAGTACTAATTGTGGTTAATAGCAGCGTTCTTTCCCTCAGCACCTTCTCGATCTTGGTCAGCTCTTACATCACTATTCTTGTCACAGTCTGGTTCAAGTCTTCCAGTGCAATGGCCAAAGCGTTGTCTACACTGGCTGCCCACATCACAGTAGTAATATTCTTTGGGCTGTGCATCTTCATCTACATGTGGCCTTTCACTACCTATGCTGCAGGTAAAGTTCTTGCTATTTTCTACACTGTCTTCACTCCCGCCCTAAACCCGATCATTTACACACTAAGAAACAAGGATATGAAGACTGTCATGAGGAAGATTGCAGCCCATTATCTAACCCCCCCAATTTCTGAAGTGCCACTAGTAGTGAGCTATTCCCTTTATTGAGATGAAAGTCCTTCAAATTTCTCAAATCAGTAATCTTCAATGTATTTTGGTGTCATATCTCAAATGTGGGAGAAGTTATAAAGCATTTAATGGGTACTGACAAATTTTTTCCACCAAGGTATCGCTTAAGCACAAGTTCAGTAGTGGAAATTGAAAAAAAAATTCATGGTGCATATCACTGCTAGTTGTATAAATAACATTTTGAAAAATTACATGACATAGCAAAGTGGTGGCACATGCCTACAATCCCAGGCTGAGGCAGGAGGATCACTGTGAGTTTGAGGTCAGCCAGGACTACATAAGTGAATTCAAGGCCAGCCTGAACTACATAGTGAGATCTTGTCTCAAAACAAAACAAAGCAAAACAAAACAAAACAAAACAAAACAAAACAAACAAAAACTAAAACAGTGGCAGGAAGAAAACCTCTCACCAGCATCATGGGGCTTTGAACAAGGTTGGCTGCCTCATACTCAATTCATGGATTGAGATGAATGAAAGAACATGTACTATGTAGTTTGTTCTAGTCAATTTAGAACACCAAAGCATTACAGAAGGGGATTTATTTCAATGCTAAGTGAGTTACTTTCTCTAATTTGGGTTCAGCTTTCTTTGTAGGTGGTTCCTAAAAAGGTTATATTAAATTTATTAAACAATGAAAATCGATGTACCAAGACATCCAGAAATTATGTAATCTTGTCACTGTACTATTATTTACTACTCAGGCACCTGTAACAATTTTTGGTCAGCCATTTCTTGAAAACATGACAACTGTCATAGCTGTTGTTCTCAAGAAGCAGAATGAACACATATAGGTTTCTCTCTATAGTATATTTATGATTGAAAAATTTATTCCCTTCGTATTAACAAATATAAACACTTTTTTTGTTTCTGAGAATGTTTTGTAAAATTAAAATTTGGTGAATGTAAAATTAAAGTTTGGTAAAATTTGGTGAAATATTTGGTCACAAATATTACAAAAAGTGATAGTAGTAATTCTAGTTTTGTTCAGTTGTACATTTTAAGGAGAAGACAGATATTTTTAGTTTGAATAAGATGACATTGTACAGTAATTTTGGCAATGAAAATGAAATGGCTGATAGTTAAGCTTTTTTTTTTGTCTTTTTGGGACAGGGTCTCACTATGTAGTTTAGACTGGATTTGAGCTCAGACTGGACTTGTAGCCCAGGCTGGCCTCGAACTTGCAATGATCCTCCTACCTCAGCCTCCCAAGTGATGGGATTACAGGCATGCACCACCATGCCAGGCTGATAGTTAATCTTAAATCTCCATTTTAGCAGAGTCCTTGAGATATAATAAGTGTTAAGCAGCCCCATAGATAACATTGACAAGGAAGTATTTGGTTCTAAGAACTCCAAATTTTTGCAGATTCCTTGAATTGTTTTCACATGTCCTCACTTAGGTTTCTTCTAAGCAAATGAATTACATTTGTAAGGTAAAATTTGTTTGTTGTAAATAAGTTATATTTGTGTATTTTCATGAAGAGATTGTTATCTACATTTCAATAAAGTTCTTCTAAAGAATATCTAGAATGCTAGCAAGTTTTTGTGTAATAGACAACAACACATTTTATTCTTAATTCTTGACAGAATTTCTTGACAAAGTGGATTCAAGCCATAACATGTAGAAAAGTTGAGAAAACTGCTTTCCTACAGATGACACACTATCAGGGCTGTTAAAGGAATTTCTAATCAGTGCCCACAGGAGGGCAATGGGCATAGAAATATGTGCAGTCTCCTTTCATCAGTATAATAACACATGTTGAAGAAGATTACAAGCATGTCATTTAATCATATGTATCAATTTTTCCGTGTGTTATTTCTTAACTAAAATGCTATTGTCAATTATCAAGTCGCTGTCTCTTGGCACCAAATCGACCATCTGTGGTACTGGAGCTGGACTCTGTAGAGCTTCCCACTTTGCTACTTGTTTTGGGAAGATGTAGAATGTACATCATAGCAGGAAGAACCCTGTCTTCCCAGTCTGTGATGGTGAAACGTACTTGTGTCAATGTGATTGTCTCAGCAGCTACTGAGGGGTCAGTAAGTTACATGTTTCTGTGCGTCTGGGTAGGTAATGGAAGCCTGACCTTCAGTACTATATCTGGTTCCTCTCTGCTGCCTCTCTGGCGCTGTTCCTCTGTCTGCTTCTCTGCCAACATGGGTTGAACATCTTTGCCCTTCTATGGCACCCCACCATGACGTTCTTGCCTTCAAGCCTGCTGAAAATGGACCAAATCCCCTGAAACCATCAGCTAGATTAAACCTCCTTTGTAAATTATGAATTTTTGATATCATGTCTCAGTGACAGGAAAGCTGATGCATAGTCCCAGTGTGATTCTTCTCTTTTTGTTTCTGCCTTACAGCTGTGGGTGGCTTTGAAGTGGCTGTCCCATGGCATTCACCTCCAACAAATTTTATTTCCTTAAATTCCCTGTTTCCCATTTTCAACTAATCATCTTTGCCACAGCCTCATCCAGGGTGACCCAGAGAACCTCTCCATGTCCAAAAGGGTCCACATTCATACACTCCCCAAACATTCTGAGATTTACACTAGGGTGGCATATTCCTTTCTGAGGTTGTCTCCTGGAATGCAGTTATTCTTTAGAATTCTGTTTTTATCCTCTCAGTAACTAAACATTTATTACTAGTGTATCAGTCAGGGTTTTACTGGAGAAACAGATATAACACAAGATGTACAAATTATAAGGAATTACAAGATTGGCTTATAACGGTCAGCCAAAGAGTTGTATGGGGGAAATGTGCAGAGGGTATCTGCACACTGAAGACAGAAAGAATCAGTCCAGGGTCTGGAGTTTACTGCAAAGTCCTGTGCAAGTCCGCACCAGGAGGCTGATGAGTCTGTGATGGAAGGCTGAAGGATCCAAGGTGGAAGCCAAAGAGTCAGGAGGACTATGAGTCTGCGATGGAAAGCTGAAGGATCCAAAGCAGAAGCCAAAGAGTCTGCACTAGAAACCAGGAGACGAAGTCCAAGCTGAAGGTGAAGACTGGAGCTCCTCCAAAAGGAATGGAAGTACCTCTGTCGTTCTTCGTTACCCTTTTATATTATCTAGGTGATGATCCACCCTAGGGTGGCTCCTGTACACCCTATGGTGGCTCCTCTACACCCTAGAGTGTAGAATTGCTGAGCCAATTGCTGAGTCAAGTTTAGTTATGCTTCTAAACTTCTCAAGTTGACAATATCAATCAACCACTACAATTAGTTACTGATTTTTATAATAAATATTTCTCATTCAACTTACCACTGTGGTTTCTTACTGGGCTCTAACAATGTACTTATAAGTCTTTTGAAGATAAAACATTTAAAAGCATTTCTTTTATATATGTGTATATATATATATATATATATATATATAATTTAGGAGCTGGCAGAACATAACAATCTTAGTGTTTTATCTATTTATATACCAAAGTTAAGGTTATTTACGGCATGTTTTAAAGTAGAACAAATCTAGCATGTATTAACTGGATGATATAATTTGGTCAACTTTGAAATTTTCTTTGCTTTAAGTCAATGAACATAATTAACCAAAGGTTTTTTATTTTTATTTTTTATTTTAAAGAGAGAAAACATTTAAAACAATACAGAATTTCAAAGCAAGATAATAGGAAATTAACAATGGTTAATATATTGCATATTGTTATCCTCAAAGTAGTTGCTCAAATTGCAAGATGTAGGCATGCAAAATTGATCAAACAATATAAGCACAAAGAGTTCTTTTCAATGAACTAATAGAAATTAGTAGTATAAATAGCTATGTTGTGTGTGTGTATATATATATTTCTTTTCCCTTCCTTCTTTTCTCTTTTATCCCCATCACAGTTCTTTCCTGCTGAGTGTTTCTTCCCTTTTCAGAATATCTATCGCACACTTTGGATTTTATTTAGGTTTTTAGTTTCTTACACTAGGGAGACAATACAATGTTTACACATGCGAGTCTGATTTATTTCACTTATGAATATGATCTCCAGTTGCATCCATTTACCTGTGAAAGCCTCAAGATTGTCCTTCTATAAGCTGAGTAAAATTCCATTGTATTAAGATATTCCTCAGTTGATGGGCATTTGTGTTGCTTCCAAGATATAGCTATGACAAATTGTGCTGCTATATACATGGGTGCACATGTATTTCCATGGCTGGATGTTTTTAATTCTTCTGGAAAATACCCAGAAGGGTGATAGCTGGATCAAATGGAACGTCTAACCCTAGTTTCTTGAGGAATCTCCACAATGATATCCATAGTGGTCTCTTCCCCAACACAACAGTAGTGAAAGTTTCCTTTTTCCCCACACCATCTCCAACATTTGTGTTTGGTTGATTTTTTTTTTTGGGGGGGGTATCAGGAATCAAATTCAGAATCTCATGCTTGCCAGGAAAACACTGTACCACTGAGCTATATACCCGGCCCACTGGTTGATTTCTTGTTGAGAACCATTTCTTCTGGGGTGAGATGGAATCTGTGTTGTTTTAATTGGCATTTCTTGAATGACTAATGATGTTGGACTTTTTTTATAGATTTATTTGCCATTTGTATTTCTTCATCTGAGAAGTGTGTATTCATCTCAGATGCCCATTTTTGGAATGGGTCTTTGAATTTGGGGTGCTTGATTTATTTTCAATTATTTTTGTGTTCTAGATAGAAGTCCTCTGTCTGAGGGACAGTTGGCTAAAATTTTTCCTACTCTGTGGGTTTTCTTTTCATTCTGTTGGTGATTTCTTTTGATGTGCAAAAATTTTTTGAAAAGGTGATATCTTGGTGCCTTACTCCCACTGCCATGGTTCCCAGTTGAAAGTCGTGGAGAAAGCCAGGTATTTCCCATCTTCCTGGGGTCAGAGCAGGTGAAACACAGCCCCGCTGCCATTACAGACTGAGTCTCTGCCCTCCTTACAACCATGGTAGACAGGAGGCCCTCACTCAGAAGCCCCAGGGACTGCTGTAGCTGGGGGACATGTGTGGGCCCTCCCTGCATGTGTCCTGCACCGAGTGAGCGAGTGCTCCAAGAGCTGCTAGTCCCATGGTTCGAGTCTGTGCTTTACTCTCACCGCCAAGGTTCCCATCTGAAACTGGTGGAGAGAGCCAGACAGGAGGTCCTCACTAAGAAGTCCCAGGGACTGTTCTCACTGGGGTGTGAATGTGGCACCTCCCTGCATGCACCCTGTGCCAAGTGAGCAAGTGCTCCAAGAGCTGCTGGTCCAGTGGTTCAAGTCCATGCTTTACTTGCCCCAGACCTCCTAGGGGGTCATAGGCACAGGCAGTCTGTGATTGCTGTCCGTCCAGTCTGCATCTCATTCCTGTATGTATCCTGAACTGACTGGAGACACAGAATCAGGTGGTTCACAAACTGCCGCCTCTTCAGTTTGTGTCTGGGTTTTGCCTGTACCCTGAACTGCCTGGAGACATAGGTCCACTGGACTGGAATTGTCACAACAGTGCAACGCGAGTCTGGGCTGTGCCCTGAACTGCAATGGGATGCTGGATTAGATATCTGCCATCAACTGACACCAATGCCCGTGTTTGAGATGTGGGATAACTAGATACACATCAACAACTTCCAGAAAACCCAAGACTATATAGTGCTTCTCAGGGGTCACTGACCAACAGGAAAACTAGGGACACTAGTGGCCTTTGCTGTGCAGCCACTGAAGAGAGAAACTGAGTTTTTTGCATCCTGTAGCAAACATGACAAAACAAAGGACTAAAACACAATCCCAGAACTCCTCCCCAATCAGAACAAGTCCAGGAGACATAGGAGAACTTGGTAAACACATGCCTGAAATGGTTGAAATGATTGCAGTGGAAGTAAAGAAACAACTCCATAAGGCCATAAAACAGATGAGATCAGAAATAATCTCTCAGGCAATAAATGAAATGACAATAATAATGAAAGAACTGCTCAAAATGTCTGAAAAAGAAAAATATAAGAAAATAGAAGAACAAAGGCAATGGACAGAAGCATTAAGTGAAAAAAAGAGGAAGGACTTAGAATGCATGAACCAGAAGCACAGACTTCCAGGAAAACAAAGCTTCCACTGAAAGCAGCCAGAACCCCTTGAATGAAGCTGAAGATAGAACTTCAGACTTTGAAGACAGCATGGCAGCTAGTGATCGTGAAAGAAATGATCTTGTAAAATCAATAAGGATCCAGGAAATGTCAATTGAACAGCTGCAAGACGAGGAAAAGAGGAATAATGTGCAAATTATAGGAGTCAATGAAGGAGCAGGAGGCAACACAACTGACATGAAAAGAATATTTGCAGAAATAACAGCAGAAAATTTCCCAAGTATGGAAACAAAACCTGATATACAGTAAATGAGGCATGTAGAACTCCAAACAACCACAGTCAAAATAAAACTATACCCAGACATATAATAGTCAAGTTCCCAGATCTCCAGCATAAGAACAGAATATTAAAAGCTGCTAGAGAATAGAAACAGATTTCCTAAAAAGGAAAGCCAATCAGAATCACGGCACACTTCTCAGCACAAACCATCCATTCGAGAAGAGCTTAGAGCAAAGAATTACAGGTCCTGAGACAGAACAGCTTCCCACCAAGACTGATGTACCCTGGCGAACTATCCCTCAAAGTCAACGGAGAAATAAAATATTTTCAAGACAAAGAACAGTTGAAGAACTTCAGGAGTGGCAAGACAGCATTACAAAGAGTACTAAAAGATATTCTAGGAAGAGAAAAATCTGGCTGCAATTTCAAGAATAACAGTAGAAATGAAACATCAAGAAGAACAAGCAAGTAAACAGGTAGAAAAAGTAGGACATCAATGCAAGAAAATAACATGGCAATGATAAATCAATACATATTGGTTATAACTGTAAATGCAAATCTCCTCAATTCTCCAGTCAAAAGAAATGGAATGGCAGAGTGGATTAAAAAAGAAAATCCAATGATATGCTGTATACAGGAAATACATTTCACTCAAAAGGAAATTCACAGGTTAAAAGTCAAAGGATGGAAAACAATCCTCCATGCAACAGGAACCCAGAAAAAAGCAGGTGTAGCTATTCCGTTTGCAGACAATGCAAACTTCAGACTGACAATAATCAAAAGAGATGAAGAAGGTCACTACATGGTAGTCAGGGGAAAATTGCAAGAGGATGGGATA